>NW_026016779.1:0-106013 GCF_020379485.1 Brassica napus | reverse complement strand
TGTGCTATTTCCAAACTGGGAAACTGGAATCACCTGATTTGAAAGTGGGATAACTTCTTCATGCCAACTCCTATGAGATTTATTCAACTTCCTGGTGATTCTCCACCACTTTATGTATCCAAATCAAGCTTCTTACAAAGTGATTCATCCTGGTTTGATTGGAACGACGAAGAAGAAGCTGTGCTATTCCCAAACTGGGAAACTGGAATCACCTGATTTGAAAGTGGGATAACTTCTTCATGCCAACTCCTATGAGATTTATTCAACTTCCTGGTGATTCTCCACCACTTTATGTATCCAAATCAAGCTTCTTACAAAGTGATTCATCCTGGTTTGATTGGAACGACGAAGAAGCTGTGCTATTCCCAAACTGGGAAACTGGAATCACCTGATTTGAAAGTGGGATAACTTCTTCATGCCAACTCCTATGAGATTTATTCAACTTCCTGGTGATTCTCCACCACTTTATGTATCCAAATCAAGCTTTTACAAAGTGATTCATCCTGGTTTGATTGGAACGACGAAGAAGAAGCTGTGCTATTCCCAAACTGGGAAACTGGAATCACCTGATTTGAAAGTGGGATAACTTCTTCATGCCAACTCCTATGAGATTTATTCAACTTCCTGGTGATTCTCCACCACTTTATGTATCCAAATCAAGCTTTTACAAAGTGATTCATCCTGGTTTGATTGGAACGACGAAGAAGCTGTGCTATTCCCAAACTGGGAAACTGGAATCACCTGATTTGAAAGTGGGATAACTTCTTCATGCCAACTCCTATGAGATTTATTCAACTTCCTGGTGATTCTCACCACTTTATGTATCCAAATCAAGCTTCTTACAAAGTGATTCATCCTGGTTTGATTGGAACGACGAAGAAGCTGTGCTATTCCCAAACTGGGAAACTGGAATCACCTGATTTGAAAGTGGGATAACTTCTTCATGCCAACTCCTATGAGATTTATTCAACTTCCTGGTGATTCTCCACCACTTTATGTATCCAAATCAAGCTTTTCACAAAGTGATTCATCCTGGTTTGATTGGAACGACGAAGAAGCTGTGCTATTCCCAAACTGGGAAACTGGAATCACCTGATTTGAAAGTGGGATAACTTCTTCATGCCAACTCCTATGAGATTTATTCAACTTCCTGGTGATTCTCCACCACTTTATGTATCCAAATCAAGCTTTTCACAAAGTGATTCATCCTGGTTTGATTGGAACGACGAAGAAGCTGTGCTATTCCCAAACTGGGAAACTGGAATCACCTGATTTGAAAGTGGGATAACTTCTTCATGCCAACTCCTATGAGATTTATTCAACTTCCTGGTGATTCTCCACCACTTTATGTATCCAAATCAAGCTTTTCACAAAGTGATTCATCCTGGTTTGATTGGAACGACGAAGAAGCTGTGCTATTCCCAAACTGGGAAACTGGAATCACCTGATTTGAAAGTGGGATAACTTCTTCATGCCAACTCCTATGAGATTTATTCAACTTCCTGGTGATTCTCCACCACTTTATGTATCCAAATCAAGCTTCTTACAAAGTGATTCATCCTGGTTTGATTGGAACGACGAAGAAGCTGTGCTATTCCCAAACTGGGAAACTGGAATCACCTGATTTGAAAGTGGGATAACTTCTTCATGCCAACTCCTATGAGATTTATTCAACTTCCTGGTGATTCTCCACCACTTTATGTATCCAAATCAAGCTTCTTACAAAGTGATTCATCCTGGTTTGATTGGAACGACGAAGAAGCTGTGCTATTCCCAAACTGGGAAACTGGAATCACCTGATTTGAAAGTGGGATAACTTCTTCATGCCAACTCCTATGAGATTTATTCAACTTCCTGGTGATTCTCCACCACTTTATGTATCCAAATCAAGCTTTCTTACAAAGTGATTCATCCTGGTTTGATTGGAACGACGAAGAAGCTGTGCTATTCCCAAACTGGGAAACTGGAATCACCTGATTTGAAAGTGGGATAACTTCTTCATGCCAACTCCTATGAGATTTATTCAACTTCCTGGTGATTCTCCACCACTTTATGTATCCAAATCAAGCTTCTTACAAAGTGATTCATCCTGGTTTGATTGGAACGACGAAGAAGCTGTGCTATTCCCAAACTGGGAAACTGGAATCACCTGATTTGAAAGTGGGATAACTTCTTCATGCCAACTCCTATGAGATTTATTCAACTTCCTGGTGATTCTCCACCACTTTATGTATCCAAATCAAGCTTTTACAAAGTGATTCATCCTGGTTTGATTGGAACGACGAAGAAGCTGTGCTATTCCCAAACTGGGAAACTGGAATCACCTGATTTGAAAGTGGGATAACTTCTTCATGCCAACTCCTATGAGATTTATTCAACTTCCTGGTGATTCTCCACCACTTTATGTATCCAAATCAAGCTTCTTACAAAGTGATTCATCCTGGTTTGATTGGAACGACGAAGAAGCTGTGCTATTCCCAAACTGGGAAACTGGAATCACCTGATTTGAAAGTGGGATAACTTCTTCATGCCAACTCCTATGAGATTTATTCAACTTCCTGGTGATTCTCCACCACTTTATGTATCCAAATCAAGCTTCTTACAAAGTGATTCATCCTGGTTTGATTGGAACGACGAAAGAAGCTGTGCTATTCCCAAACTGGGAAACTGGAATCACCTGATTTGAAAGTGGGATAACTTCTTCATGCCAACTCCTATGAGATTTATTCAACTTCCTGGTGATTCTCCACCACTTTATGTATCCAAATCAAGCTTCTTACAAAGTGATTCATCCTGGTTTGATTGGAACGACGAAGAAGCTGTGCTATTCCCAAACTGGGAAACTGGAATCACCTGATTTGAAAGTGGGATAACTTCTTCATGCCAACTCCTATGAGATTTATTCAACTTCCTGGTGATTCTCCACCACTTTATGTATCCAAATCAAGCTTCTTACAAAGTGATTCATCCTGGTTTGATTGGAACGACGAAGAAGCTGTGCTATTCCCAAACTGGGAAACTGGAATCACCTGATTTGAAAGTGGGATAACTTCTTCATGCCAACTCCTATGAGATTTATTCAACTTCCTGGTGATTCTCCACCACTTTATGTATCCAAATCAAGCTTTTCACAAAGTGATTCATCCTGGTTTGATTGGAACGACGAAGAAGCTGTGCTATTCCCAAACTGGGAAACTGGAATCACCTGATTTGAAAGTGGGATAACTTCTTCATGCCAACTCCTATGAGATTTATTCAACTTCCTGGTGATTCTCCACCACTTTATGTATCCAAATCAAGCTTTTACAAAGTGATTCATCCTGGTTTGATTGGAACGACGAAGAAGCTGTGCTATTCCCAAACTGGGAAACTGGAATCACCTGATTTGAAAGTGGGATAACTTCTTCATGCCAACTCCTATGAGATTTATTCAACTTCCTGGTGATTCTCCACCACTTTATGTATCCAAATCAAGCTTTTACAAAGTGATTCATCCTGGTTTGATTGGAACGACGAAGAAGCTGTGCTATTCCCAAACTGGGAAACTGGAATCACCTGATTTGAAAGTGGGATAACTTCTTCATGCCAACTCCTATGAGATTTATTCAACTTCCTGGTGATTCTCCACCACTTTATGTATCCAAATCAAGCTTTTCACAAAGTGATTCATCCTGGTTTGATTGGAACGACGAAGAAGCTGTGCTATTCCCAAACTGGGAAACTGGAATCACCTGATTTGAAAGTGGGATAACTTCTTCATGCCAACTCCTATGAGATTTATTCAACTTCCTGGTGATTCTCCACCACTTTATGTATCCAAATCAAGCTTCTTACAAAGTGATTCATCCTGGTTTGATTGGAACGAACGAAGAAGAAGCTGTGCTATTCCCAAACTGGGAAACTGGAATCACCTGATTTGAAAGTGGGATAACTTCTTCATGCCAACTCCTATGAGATTTATTCAACTTCCTGGTGATTCTCCACCACTTTATGTATCCAAATCAAGCTTTTCACAAGTGATTCATCCTGGTTTGATTGGAACGACGAAGAAGCTGTGCTATTCCCAAACTGGGAAACTGGAATCACCTGATTTGAAAGTGGGATAACTTCTTCATGCCAACTCCTATGAGATTTATTCAACTTCCTGGTGATTCTCCACCACTTTATGTATCCAAATCAAGCTTCTCACAAAGTGATTCATCCTGGTTTGATTGGAACGACGAAGAAGCTGTGCTATTCCCAAACTGGGAAACTGGAATCACCTGATTTGAAAGTGGGATAACTTCTTCATGCCAACTCCTATGAGATTTATTCAACTTCCTGGTGATTCTCCACCACTTTATGTATCCAAATCAAGCTTTTACAAAGTGATTCATCCTGGTTTGATTGGAACGACGAAGAAGCTGTGCTATTCCCAAACTGGGAAACTGGAATCACCTGATTTGAAAGTGGGATAACTTCTTCATGCCAACTCCTATGAGATTTATTCAACTTCCTGGTGATTCTCCACCACTTTATGTATCCAAATCAAGCTTTTACAAAGTGATTCATCCTGGTTTGATTGGAACGACGAAGAAGCTGTGCTATTCCCAAACTGGGAAACTGGAATCACCTGATTTGAAAGTGGGATAACTTCTTCATGCCAACTCCTATGAGATTTATTCAACTTCCTGGTGATTCTCCACCACTTTATGTATCCAAATCAAGCTTTTCACAAAGTGATTCATCCTGGTTTGATTGGAACGACGAAGAAGCTGTGCTATTCCCAAACTGGGAAACTGGAATCACCTGATTTGAAAGTGGGATAACTTCTTCATGCCAACTCCTATGAGATTTATTCAACTTCCTGGTGATTCTCCACCACTTTATGTATCCAAATCAAGCTTTTCACAAAGTGATTCATCCTGGTTTGATTGGAACGACGAAGAAGCTGTGCTATTCCCAAACTGGGAAACTGGAATCACCTGATTTGAAAGTGGGATAACTTCTTCATGCCAACTCCTATGAGATTTATTCAACTTCCTGGTGATTCTCCACCACTTTATGTATCCAAATCAAGCTTCTTACAAAGTGATTCATCCTGGTTTGATTGGAACGACGAAGAAGCTGTGCTATTCCCAAACTGGGAAACTGGAATCACCTGATTTGAAAGTGGGATAACTTCTTCATGCCAACTCCTATGAGATTTATTCAACTTCCTGGTGATTCTCCACCACTTTATGTATCCAAATCAAGCTTCTTACAAAGTGATTCATCCTGGTTTGATTGGAACGACGAAGAAGCTGTGCTATTCCCAAACTGGGAAACTGGAATCACCTGATTTGAAAGTGGGATAACTTCTTCATGCCAACTCCTATGAGATTTATTCAACTTCCTGGTGATTCTCCACCACTTTATGTATCCAAATCAAGCTTTTACAAAGTGATTCATCCTGGTTTGATTGGAACGACGAAGAAGCTGTGCTATTCCCAAACTGGGAAACTGGAATCACCTGATTTGAAAGTGGGATAACTTCTTCATGCCAACTCCTATGAGATTTATTCAACTTCCTGGTGATTCTCCACCACTTTATGTATCCAAATCAAGCTTCTTACAAAGTGATTCATCCTGGTTTGATTGGAACGACGAAGAAGCTGTGCTATTCCCAAACTGGGAAACTGGAATCACCTGATTTGAAAGTGGGATAACTTCTTCATGCCAACTCCTATGAGATTTATTCAACTTCCTGGTGATTCTCCACCACTTTATGTATCCAAATCAAGCTTTTCACAAAGTGATTCATCCTGGTTTGATTGGAACGACGAAGAAGCTGTGCTATTCCCAAACTGGGAAACTGGAATCACCTGATTTGAAAGTGGGATAACTTCTTCATGCCAACTCCTATGAGATTTATTCAACTTCCTGGTGATTCTCCACCACTTTATGTATCCAAATCAAGCTTCTCACAAAGTGATTCATCCTGGTTTGATTGGAACGACGACGAAGAAGCTGTGCTATTCCCAAACTGGGAAACTGGAATCACCTGATTTGAAAGTGGGATAACTTCTTCATGCCAACTCCTATGAGATTTATTCAACTTCCTGGTGATTCTCCACCACTTTATGTATCCAAATCAAGCTTCTTACAAAGTGATTCATCCTGGTTTGATTGGAACGACGAAGAAGCTGTGCTATTCCCAAACTGGGAAACTGGAATCACCTGATTTGAAAGTGGGATAACTTCTTCATGCCAACTCCTATGAGATTTATTCAACTTCCTGGTGATTCTCCACCACTTTATGTATCCAAATCAAGCTTTTCACAAAGTGATTCATCCTGGTTTGATTGGAACGACGAAGAAGCTGTGCTATTCCCAAACTGGGAAACTGGAATCACCTGATTTGAAAGTGGGATAACTTCTTCATGCCAACTCCTATGAGATTTATTCAACTTCCTGGTGATTCTCCACCACTTTATGTATCCAAATCAAGCTTCTTACAAAGTGATTCATCCTGGTTTGATTGGAACGACGAAGAAGCTGTGCTATTCCCAAACTGGGAAACTGGAATCACCTGATTTGAAAGTGGGATAACTTCTTCATGCCAACTCCTATGAGATTTATTCAACTTCCTGGTGATTCTCCACCACTTTATGTATCCAAATCAAGCTTTTCACAAAGTGATTCATCCTGGTTTGATTGGAACGACGAAGAAGCTGTGCTATTCCCAAACTGGGAAACTGGAATCACCTGATTTGAAAGTGGGATAACTTCTTCATGCCAACTCCTATGAGATTTATTCAACTTCCTGGTGATTCTCCACCACTTTATGTATCCAAATCAAGCTTCTTACAAAGTGATTCATCCTGGTTTGATTGGAACGACGAAGAAGCTGTGCTATTCCCAAACTGGGAAACTGGAATCACCTGATTTGAAAGTGGGATAACTTCTTCATGCCAACTCCTATGAGATTTATTCAACTTCCTGGTGATTCTCCACCACTTTATGTATCCAAATCAAGCTTCTTACAAAGTGATTCATCCTGGTTTGATTGGAACGACGAAGAAGCTGTGCTATTCCCAAACTGGGAAACTGGAATCACCTGATTTGAAAGTGGGATAACTTCTTCATGCCAACTCCTATGAGATTTATTCAACTTCCTGGTGATTCTCCACCACTTTATGTATCCAAATCAAGCTTTTCACAAAGTGATTCATCCTGGTTTGATTGGAACGACGAAGAAGCTGTGCTATTCCCAAACTGGGAAACTGGAATCACCTGATTTGAAAGTGGGATAACTTCTTCATGCCAACTCCTATGAGATTTATTCAACTTCCTGGTGATTCTCCACCACTTTATGTATCCAAATCAAGCTTCTTACAAAGTGATTCATCCTGGTTTGATTGGAACGACGAAGAAGCTGTGCTATTCCCAAACTGGGAAACTGGAATCACCTGATTTGAAAGTGGGATAACTTCTTCATGCCAACTCCTATGAGATTTATTCAACTTCCTGGTGATTCTCCACCACTTTATGTATCCAAATCAAGCTTTCACAAAGTGATTCATCCTGGTTTGATTGGAACGACGAAGAAGCTGTGCTATTCCCAAACTGGGAAACTGGAATCACCTGATTTGAAAGTGGGATAACTTCTTCATGCCAACTCCTATGAGATTTATTCAACTTCCTGGTGATTCTCCACCACTTTATGTATCCAAATCAAGCTTCTTCACAAAGTGATTCATCCTGGTTTGATTGGAACGACGAAGAAGCTGTGCTATTCCCAAACTGGGAAACTGGAATCACCTGATTTGAAAGTGGGATAACTTCTTCATGCCAACTCCTATGAGATTTATTCAACTTCCTGGTGATTCTCCACCACTTTATGTATCCAAATCAAGCTTTCACAAAGTGATTCATCCTGGTTTGATTGGAACGACGAAGAAGCTGTGCTATTCCCAAACTGGGAAACTGGAATCACCTGATTTGAAAGTGGGATAACTTCTTCATGCCAACTCCTATGAGATTTATTCAACTTCCTGGTGATTCTCCACCACTTTATGTATCCAAATCAAGCTTCTTACAAAGTGATTCATCCTGGTTTGATTGGAACGACGAAGAAGCTGTGCTATTCCCAAACTGGGAAACTGGAATCACCTGATTTGAAAGTGGGATAACTTCTTCATGCCAACTCCTATGAGATTTATTCAACTTCCTGGTGATTCTCCACCACTTTATGTATCCAAATCAAGCTTCTTACAAAGTGATTCATCCTGGTTTGATTGGAACGACGAAGAAGCTGTGCTATTCCCAAACTGGGAAACTGGAATCACCTGATTTGAAAGTGGGATAACTTCTTCATGCCAACTCCTATGAGATTTATTCAACTTCCTGGTGATTCTCCACCACTTTATGTATCCAAATCAAGCTTTCACAAAGTGATTCATCCTGGTTTGATTGGAACGACGAAGAAGAAGCTGTGCTATTCCCAAACTGGGAAACTGGAATCACCTGATTTGAAAGTGGGATAACTTCTTCATGCCAACTCCTATGAGATTTATTCAACTTCCTGGTGATTCTCCACCACTTTATGTATCCAAATCAAGCTTCTTCACAAAGTGATTCATCCTGGTTTGATTGGAACGACGAAGAAGCTGTGCTATTCCCAAACTGGGAAACTGGAATCACCTGATTTGAAAGTGGGATAACTTCTTCATGCCAACTCCTATGAGATTTATTCAACTTCCTGGTGATTCTCCACCACTTTATGTATCCAAATCAAGCTTTCACAAAGTGATTCATCCTGGTTTGATTGGAACGACGAAGAAGCTGTGCTATTCCCAAACTGGGAAACTGGAATCACCTGATTTGAAAGTGGGATAACTTCTTCATGCCAACTCCTATGAGATTTATTCAACTTCCTGGTGATTCTCCACCACTTTATGTATCCAAATCAAGCTTCTTACAAAGTGATTCATCCTGGTTTGATTGGAACGACGAAGAAGCTGTGCTATTCCCAAACTGGGAAACTGGAATCACCTGATTTGAAAGTGGGATAACTTCTTCATGCCAACTCCTATGAGATTTATTCAACTTCCTGGTGATTCTCCACCACTTTATGTATCCAAATCAAGCTTCTTACAAAGTGATTCATCCTGGTTTGATTGGAACGACGAAGAAGCTGTGCTATTCCCAAACTGGGAAACTGGAATCACCTGATTTGAAAGTGGGATAACTTCTTCATGCCAACTCCTATGAGATTTATTCAACTTCCTGGTGATTCTCCACCACTTTATGTATCCAAATCAAGCTTCTTACAAAGTGATTCATCCTGGTTTGATTGGAACGACGAAGAAGCTGTGCTATTCCCAAACTGGGAAACTGGAATCACCTGATTTGAAAGTGGGATAACTTCTTCATGCCAACTCCTATGAGATTTATTCAACTTCCTGGTGATTCTCCACCACTTTATGTATCCAAATCAAGCTTTTCACAAAGTGATTCATCCTGGTTTGATTGGAACGACGAAGAAGAAGCTGTGCTATTCCCAAACTGGGAAACTGGAATCACCTGATTTGAAAGTGGGATAACTTCTTCATGCCAACTCCTATGAGATTTATTCAACTTCCTGGTGATTCTCCACCACTTTATGTATCCAAATCAAGCTTCTTACAAAGTGATTCATCCTGGTTTGATTGGAACGACGAAGAAGCTGTGCTATTCCCAAACTGGGAAACTGGAATCACCTGATTTGAAAGTGGGATAACTTCTTCATGCCAACTCCTATGAGATTTATTCAACTTCCTGGTGATTCTCCACCACTTTATGTATCCAAATCAAGCTTCTTACAAAGTGATTCATCCTGGTTTGATTGGAACGACGAAGAAGCTGTGCTATTCCCAAACTGGGAAACTGGAATCACCTGATTTGAAAGTGGGATAACTTCTTCATGCCAACTCCTATGAGATTTATTCAACTTCCTGGTGATTCTCCACCACTTTATGTATCCAAATCAAGCTTTTCACAAAGTGAT
This sequence comes from Brassica napus, assembly GCF_020379485.1. NCBI lineage: Eukaryota > Viridiplantae > Streptophyta > Magnoliopsida > Brassicales > Brassicaceae > Brassica > Brassica napus. The sequence continues at coordinate 96,004 of NW_026016779.1, read as the reverse complement.
TCATCCTGGTTTGATTGGAACGACGAAGAAGCTGTGCTATTCCCAAACTGGGAAACTGGAATCACCTGATTTGAAAGTGGGATAACTTCTTCATGCCAACTCCTATGAGATTTATTCAACTTCCTGGTGATTCTCCACCACTTTATGTATCCAAATCAAGCTTCTTACAAAGTGATTCATCCTGGTTTGATTGGAACGACGAAGAAGCTGTGCTATTCCCAAACTGGGAAACTGGAATCACCTGATTTGAAAGTGGGATAACTTCTTCATGCCAACTCCTATGAGATTTATTCAACTTCCTGGTGATTCTCCACCACTTTATGTATCCAAATCAAGCTTCTTACAAAGTGATTCATCCTGGTTTGATTGGAACGACGAAGAAGCTGTGCTATTCCCAAACTGGGAAACTGGAATCACCTGATTTGAAAGTGGGATAACTTCTTCATGCCAACTCCTATGAGATTTATTCAACTTCCTGGTGATTCTCCACCACTTTATGTATCCAAATCAAGCTTTTACAAAGTGATTCATCCTGGTTTGATTGGAACGACGAAGAAGCTGTGCTATTCCCAAACTGGGAAACTGGAATCACCTGATTTGAAAGTGGGATAACTTCTTCATGCCAACTCCTATGAGATTTATTCAACTTCCTGGTGATTCTCCACCACTTTATGTATCCAAATCAAGCTTTTCACAAAGTGATTCATCCTGGTTTGATTGGAACGACGAAGAAGCTGTGCTATTCCCAAACTGGGAAACTGGAATCACCTGATTTGAAAGTGGGATAACTTCTTCATGCCAACTCCTATGAGATTTATTCAACTTCCTGGTGATTCTCCACCACTTTATGTATCCAAATCAAGCTTCTTACAAAGTGATTCATCCTGGTTTGATTGGAACGACGAAGAAGCTGTGCTATTCCCAAACTGGGAAACTGGAATCACCTGATTTGAAAGTGGGATAACTTCTTCATGCCAACTCCTATGAGATTTATTCAACTTCCTGGTGATTCTCCACCACTTTATGTATCCAAATCAAGCTTTTACAAAGTGATTCATCCTGGTTTGATTGGAACGACGAAGAAGCTGTGCTATTCCCAAACTGGGAAACTGGAATCACCTGATTTGAAAGTGGGATAACTTCTTCATGCCAACTCCTATGAGATTTATTCAACTTCCTGGTGATTCTCCACCACTTTATGTATCCAAATCAAGCTTTTCACAAAGTGATTCATCCTGGTTTGATTGGAACGACGAAGAAGCTGTGCTATTCCCAAACTGGGAAACTGGAATCACCTGATTTGAAAGTGGGATAACTTCTTCATGCCAACTCCTATGAGATTTATTCAACTTCCTGGTGATTCTCCACCACTTTATGTATCCAAATCAAGCTTCTTACAAAGTGATTCATCCTGGTTTGATTGGAACGACGAAGAAGCTGTGCTATTCCCAAACTGGGAAACTGGAATCACCTGATTTGAAAGTGGGATAACTTCTTCATGCCAACTCCTATGAGATTTATTCAACTTCCTGGTGATTCTCCACCACTTTATGTATCCAAATCAAGCTTTTCACAAAGTGATTCATCCTGGTTTGATTGGAACGACGAAGAAGCTGTGCTATTCCCAAACTGGGAAACTGGAATCACCTGATTTGAAAGTGGGATAACTTCTTCATGCCAACTCCTATGAGATTTATTCAACTTCCTGGTGATTCTCCACCACTTTATGTATCCAAATCAAGCTTTTTCACAAAGTGATTCATCCTGGTTTGATTGGAACGACGAAGAAGCTGTGCTATTCCCAAACTGGGAAACTGGAATCACCTGATTTGAAAGTGGGATAACTTCTTCATGCCAACTCCTATGAGATTTATTCAACTTCCTGGTGATTCTCCACCACTTTATGTATCCAAATCAAGCTTCTTACAAAGTGATTCATCCTGGTTTGATTGGAACGACGAAGAAGCTGTGCTATTCCCAAACTGGGAAACTGGAATCACCTGATTTGAAAGTGGGATAACTTCTTCATGCCAACTCCTATGAGATTTATTCAACTTCCTGGTGATTCTCCACCACTTTATGTATCCAAATCAAGCTTTTTCACAAAGTGATTCATCCTGGTTTGATTGGAACGACGAAGAAGCTGTGCTATTCCCAAACTGGGAAACTGGAATCACCTGATTTGAAAGTGGGATAACTTCTTCATGCCAACTCCTATGAGATTTATTCAACTTCCTGGTGATTCTCCACCACTTTATGTATCCAAATCAAGCTTTTACAAAGTGATTCATCCTGGTTTGATTGGAACGACGAAGAAGCTGTGCTATTCCCAAACTGGGAAACTGGAATCACCTGATTTGAAAGTGGGATAACTTCTTCATGCCAACTCCTATGAGATTTATTCAACTTCCTGGTGATTCTCCACCACTTTATGTATCCAAATCAAGCTTCTCACAAAGTGATTCATCCTGGTTTGATTGGAACGACGAAGAAGCTGTGCTATTCCCAAACTGGGAAACTGGAATCACCTGATTTGAAAGTGGGATAACTTCTTCATGCCAACTCCTATGAGATTTATTCAACTTCCTGGTGATTCTCCACCACTTTATGTATCCAAATCAAGCTTCTTACAAAGTGATTCATCCTGGTTTGATTGGACGACGACGACGAAGAAGCTGTGCTATTCCCAAACTGGGAAACTGGAATCACCTGATTTGAAAGTGGGATAACTTCTTCATGCCAACTCCTATGAGATTTATTCAACTTCCTGGTGATTCTCCACCACTTTATGTATCCAAATCAAGCTTCTTACAAAGTGATTCATCCTGGTTTGATTGGAACGACGAAGAAGCTGTGCTATTCCCAAACTGGGAAACTGGAATCACCTGATTTGAAAGTGGGATAACTTCTTCATGCCAACTCCTATGAGATTTATTCAACTTCCTGGTGATTCTCCACCACTTTATGTATCCAAATCAAGCTTTTCACAAAGTGATTCATCCTGGTTTGATTGGAACGACGAAGAAGCTGTGCTATTCCCAAACTGGGAAACTGGAATCACCTGATTTGAAAGTGGGATAACTTCTTCATGCCAACTCCTATGAGATTTATTCAACTTCCTGGTGATTCTCCACCACTTTATGTATCCAAATCAAGCTTCTTACAAAGTGATTCATCCTGGTTTGATTGGAACGACGAAGAAGCTGTGCTATTCCCAAACTGGGAAACTGGAATCACCTGATTTGAAAGTGGGATAACTTCTTCATGCCAACTCCTATGAGATTTATTCAACTTCCTGGTGATTCTCCACCACTTTATGTATCCAAATCAAGCTTCTTACAAAGTGATTCATCCTGGTTTGATTGGAACGACGAAGAAGAAGCTGTGCTATTCCCAAACTGGGAAACTGGAATCACCTGATTTGAAAGTGGGATAACTTCTTCATGCCAACTCCTATGAGATTTATTCAACTTCCTGGTGATTCTCCACCACTTTATGTATCCAAATCAAGCTTTTCACAAAGTGATTCATCCTGGTTTGATTGGAACGACGAAGAAGCTGTGCTATTCCCAAACTGGGAAACTGGAATCACCTGATTTGAAAGTGGGATAACTTCTTCATGCCAACTCCTATGAGATTTATTCAACTTCCTGGTGATTCTCCACCACTTTATGTATCCAAATCAAGCTTCTTCACAAAGTGATTCATCCTGGTTTGATTGGAACGACGAAGAAGCTGTGCTATTCCCAAACTGGGAAACTGGAATCACCTGATTTGAAAGTGGGATAACTTCTTCATGCCAACTCCTATGAGATTTATTCAACTTCCTGGTGATTCTCCACCACTTTATGTATCCAAATCAAGCTTTTCACAAGTGATTCATCCTGGTTTGATTGGAACGACGAAGAAGCTGTGCTATTCCCAAACTGGGAAACTGGAATCACCTGATTTGAAAGTGGGATAACTTCTTCATGCCAACTCCTATGAGATTTATTCAACTTCCTGGTGATTCTCCACCACTTTATGTATCCAAATCAAGCTTCTTACAAAGTGATTCATCCTGGTTTGATTGGAACGACGAAGAAGCTGTGCTATTCCCAAACTGGGAAACTGGAATCACCTGATTTGAAAGTGGGATAACTTCTTCATGCCAACTCCTATGAGATTTATTCAACTTCCTGGTGATTCTCCACCACTTTATGTATCCAAATCAAGCTTCTTACAAAGTGATTCATCCTGGTTTGATTGGAACGACGAAGAAGCTGTGCTATTCCCAAACTGGGAAACTGGAATCACCTGATTTGAAAGTGGGATAACTTCTTCATGCCAACTCCTATGAGATTTATTCAACTTCCTGGTGATTCTCCACCACTTTATGTATCCAAATCAAGCTTCTTACAAAGTGATTCATCCTGGTTTGATTGGAACGACGAAGAAGAAGCTGTGCTATTCCCAAACTGGGAAACTGGAATCACCTGATTTGAAAGTGGGATAACTTCTTCATGCCAACTCCTATGAGATTTATTCAACTTCCTGGTGATTCTCCACCACTTTATGTATCCAAATCAAGCTTTTCACAAAGTGATTCATCCTGGTTTGATTGGAACGACGAAGAAGCTGTGCTATTCCCAAACTGGGAAACTGGAATCACCTGATTTGAAAGTGGGATAACTTCTTCATGCCAACTCCTATGAGATTTATTCAACTTCCTGGTGATTCTCCACCACTTTATGTATCCAAATCAAGCTTCTTACAAAGTGATTCATCCTGGTTTGATTGGAACGACGAAGAAGCTGTGCTATTCCCAAACTGGGAAACTGGAATCACCTGATTTGAAAGTGGGATAACTTCTTCATGCCAACTCCTATGAGATTTATTCAACTTCCTGGTGATTCTCCACCACTTTATGTATCCAAATCAAGCTTCTTCACAAAGTGATTCATCCTGGTTTGATTGGAACGACGAAGAAGCTGTGCTATTCCCAAACTGGGAAACTGGAATCACCTGATTTGAAAGTGGGATAACTTCTTCATGCCAACTCCTATGAGATTTATTCAACTTCCTGGTGATTCTCCACCACTTTATGTATCCAAATCAAGCTTTCACAAAGTGATTCATCCTGGTTTGATTGGAACGACGAAGAAGCTGTGCTATTCCCAAACTGGGAAACTGGAATCACCTGATTTGAAAGTGGGATAACTTCTTCATGCCAACTCCTATGAGATTTATTCAACTTCCTGGTGATTCTCCACCACTTTATGTATCCAAATCAAGCTTTTCACAAAGTGATTCATCCTGGTTTGATTGGAACGACGAAGAAGCTGTGCTATTCCCAAACTGGGAAACTGGAATCACCTGATTTGAAAGTGGGATAACTTCTTCATGCCAACTCCTATGAGATTTATTCAACTTCCTGGTGATTCTCCACCACTTTATGTATCCAAATCAAGCTTTTCACAAAGTGATTCATCCTGGTTTGATTGGAACGACGAAGAAGCTGTGCTATTCCCAAACTGGGAAACTGGAATCACCTGATTTGAAAGTGGGATAACTTCTTCATGCCAACTCCTATGAGATTTATTCAACTTCCTGGTGATTCTCCACCACTTTATGTATCCAAATCAAGCTTCTTACAAAGTGATTCATCCTGGTTTGATTGGAACGACGAAGAAGCTGTGCTATTCCCAAACTGGGAAACTGGAATCACCTGATTTGAAAGTGGGATAACTTCTTCATGCCAACTCCTATGAGATTTATTCAACTTCCTGGTGATTCTCCACCACTTTATGTATCCAAATCAAGCTTTTCACAAAGTGATTCATCCTGGTTTGATTGGAACGACGAAGAAGAAGCTGTGCTATTCCCAAACTGGGAAACTGGAATCACCTGATTTGAAAGTGGGATAACTTCTTCATGCCAACTCCTATGAGATTTATTCAACTTCCTGGTGATTCTCCACCACTTTATGTATCCAAATCAAGCTTTTCACAAAGTGATTCATCCTGGTTTGATTGGAACGAAGACGAAGAAGCTGTGCTATTCCCAAACTGGGAAACTGGAATCACCTGATTTGAAAGTGGGATAACTTCTTCATGCCAACTCCTATGAGATTTATTCAACTTCCTGGTGATTCTCCACCACTTTATGTATCCAAATCAAGCTTTTACAAAGTGATTCATCCTGGTTTGATTGGAACGACGAAGAAGCTGTGCTATTCCCAAACTGGGAAACTGGAATCACCTGATTTGAAAGTGGGATAACTTCTTCATGCCAACTCCTATGAGATTTATTCAACTTCCTGGTGATTCTCCACCACTTTATGTATCCAAATCAAGCTTTTCACAAAGTGATTCATCCTGGTTTGATTGGAACGACGAAGAAGCTGTGCTATTCCCAAACTGGGAAACTGGAATCACCTGATTTGAAAGTGGGATAACTTCTTCATGCCAACTCCTATGAGATTTATTCAACTTCCTGGTGATTCTCCACCACTTTATGTATCCAAATCAAGCTTCTTACAAAGTGATTCATCCTGGTTTGATTGGAACGACGAAGAAGCTGTGCTATTCCCAAACTGGGAAACTGGAATCACCTGATTTGAAAGTGGGATAACTTCTTCATGCCAACTCCTATGAGATTTATTCAACTTCCTGGTGATTCTCCACCACTTTATGTATCCAAATCAAGCTTCTTACAAAGTGATTCATCCTGGTTTGATTGGAACGACGAAGAAGCTGTGCTATTCCCAAACTGGGAAACTGGAATCACCTGATTTGAAAGTGGGATAACTTCTTCATGCCAACTCCTATGAGATTTATTCAACTTCCTGGTGATTCTCCACCACTTTATGTATCCAAATCAAGCTTCTTACAAAGTGATTCATCCTGGTTTGATTGGAACGACGAAGAAGCGTGCTATTCCCAAACTGGGAAACTGGAATCACCTGATTTGAAAGTGGGATAACTTCTTCATGCCAACTCCTATGAGATTTATTCAACTTCCTGGTGATTCTCCACCACTTTATGTATCCAAATCAAGCTTTTCACAAAGTGATTCATCCTGGTTTGATTGGAACGACGAAGAAGCTGTGCTATTCCCAAACTGGGAAACTGGAATCACCTGATTTGAAAGTGGGATAACTTCTTCATGCCAACTCCTATGAGATTTATTCAACTTCCTGGTGATTCTCCACCACTTTATGTATCCAAATCAAGCTTTTACAAAGTGATTCATCCTGGTTTGATTGGAACGACGAAGAAGCTGTGCTATTCCCAAACTGGGAAACTGGAATCACCTGATTTGAAAGTGGGATAACTTCTTCATGCCAACTCCTATGAGATTTATTCAACTTCCTGGTGATTCTCCACCACTTTATGTATCCAAATCAAGCTTCTTACAAAGTGATTCATCCTGGTTTGATTGGAACGACGAAGAAGCTGTGCTATTCCCAAACTGGGAAACTGGAATCACCTGATTTGAAAGTGGGATAACTTCTTCATGCCAACTCCTATGAGATTTATTCAACTTCCTGGTGATTCTCCACCACTTTATGTATCCAAATCAAGCTTTTTCACAAAGTGATTCATCCTGGTTTGATTGGAACGACGAAGAAGCTGTGCTATTCCCAAACTGGGAAACTGGAATCACCTGATTTGAAAGTGGGATAACTTCTTCATGCCAACTCCTATGAGATTTATTCAACTTCCTGGTGATTCTCCACCACTTTATGTATCCAAATCAAGCTTCTTACAAAGTGATTCATCCTGGTTTGATTGGAACGACGAAGAAGCTGTGCTATTCCCAAACTGGGAAACTGGAATCACCTGATTTGAAAGTGGGATAACTTCTTCATGCCAACTCCTATGAGATTTATTCAACTTCCTGGTGATTCTCCACCACTTTATGTATCCAAATCAAGCTTTTCACAAAGTGATTCATCCTGGTTTGATTGGAACGACGAAGAAGCTGTGCTATTCCCAAACTGGGAAACTGGAATCACCTGATTTGAAAGTGGGATAACTTCTTCATGCCAACTCCTATGAGATTTATTCAACTTCCTGGTGATTCTCCACCACTTTATGTATCCAAATCAAGCTTCTTACAAAGTGATTCATCCTGGTTTGATTGGAACGACGAAGAAGCTGTGCTATTCCCAAACTGGGAAACTGGAATCACCTGATTTGAAAGTGGGATAACTTCTTCATGCCAACTCCTATGAGATTTATTCAACTTCCTGGTGATTCTCCACCACTTTATGTATCCAAATCAAGCTTCTTACAAAGTGATTCATCCTGGTTTGATTGGAACGACGAAGAAGCTGTGCTATTCCCAAACTGGGAAACTGGAATCACCTGATTTGAAAGTGGGATAACTTCTTCATGCCAACTCCTATGAGATTTATTCAACTTCCTGGTGATTCTCCACCACTTTATGTATCCAAATCAAGCTTCTTACAAAGTGATTCATCCTGGTTTGATTGGAACGACGAAGAAGCTGTGCTATTCCCAAACTGGGAAACTGGAATCACCTGATTTGAAAGTGGGATAACTTCTTCATGCCAACTCCTATGAGATTTATTCAACTTCCTGGTGATTCTCCACCACTTTATGTATCCAAATCAAGCTTTTACAAAGTGATTCATCCTGGTTTGATTGGAACGACGAAGAAGCTGTGCTATTCCCAAACTGGGAAACTGGAATCACCTGATTTGAAAGTGGGATAACTTCTTCATGCCAACTCCTATGAGATTTATTCAACTTCCTGGTGATTCTCCACCACTTTATGTATCCAAATCAAGCTTTCACAAAGTGATTCATCCTGGTTTGATTGGAACGACGAAGAAGCTGTGCTATTCCCAAACTGGGAAACTGGAATCACCTGATTTGAAAGTGGGATAACTTCTTCATGCCAACTCCTATGAGATTTATTCAACTTCCTGGTGATTCTCCACCACTTTATGTATCCAAATCAAGCTTTTCACAAAGTGATTCATCCTGGTTTGATTGGAACGACGAAGAAGCTGTGCTATTCCCAAACTGGGAAACTGGAATCACCTGATTTGAAAGTGGGATAACTTCTTCATGCCAACTCCTATGAGATTTATTCAACTTCCTGGTGATTCTCCACCACTTTATGTATCCAAATCAAGCTTTTCACAAAGTGATTCATCCTGGTTTGATTGGAACGACGAAGAAGCTGTGCTATTCCCAAACTGGGAAACTGGAATCACCTGATTTGAAAGTGGGATAACTTCTTCATGCCAACTCCTATGAGATTTATTCAACTTCCTGGTGATTCTCCACCACTTTATGTATCCAAATCAAGCTTTTCACAAAGTGATTCATCCTGGTTTGATTGGAACGACGAAGAAGCTGTGCTATTCCCAAACTGGGAAACTGGAATCACCTGATTTGAAAGTGGGATAACTTCTTCATGCCAACTCCTATGAGATTTATTCAACTTCCTGGTGATTCTCCACCACTTTATGTATCCAAATCAAGCTTCTTACAAAGTGATTCATCCTGGTTTGATTGGAACGACGAAGAAGCTGTGCTATTCCCAAACTGGGAAACTGGAATCACCTGATTTGAAAGTGGGATAACTTCTTCATGCCAACTCCTATGAGATTTATTCAACTTCCTGGTGATTCTCCACCACTTTATGTATCCAAATCAAGCTTTTACAAAGTGATTCATCCTGGTTTGATTGGAACGACGAAGAAGCTGTGCTATTCCCAAACTGGGAAACTGGAATCACCTGATTTGAAAGTGGGATAACTTCTTCATGCCAACTCCTATGAGATTTATTCAACTTCCTGGTGATTCTCCCACTTTATGTATCCAAATCAAGCTTCACAAAGTGATTCATCCTGGTTTGATTGGAACGACGAAGAAGCTGTGCTATTCCCAAACTGGGAAACTGGAATCACCTGATTTGAAAGTGGGATAACTTCTTCATGCCAACTCCTATGAGATTTATTCAACTTCCTGGTGATTCTCCACCACTTTATGTATCCAAATCAAGCTTCTTACAAAGTGATTCATCCTGGTTTGATTGGAACGACGAAGAAGCTGTGCTATTCCCAAACTGGGAAACTGGAATCACCTGATTTGAAAGTGGGATAACTTCTTCATGCCAACTCCTATGAGATTTATTCAACTTCCTGGTGATTCTCCACCACTTTATGTATCCAAATCAAGCTTCTTACAAAGTGATTCATCCTGGTTTGATTGGAACGACGAAGAAGCTGTGCTATTCCCAAACTGGGAAACTGGAATCACCTGATTTGAAAGTGGGATAACTTCTTCATGCCAACTCCTATGAGATTTATTCAACTTCCTGGTGATTCTCCACCACTTTATGTATCCAAATCAAGCTTTTCACAAAGTGATTCATCCTGGTTTGATTGGAACGACGAAGAAGCTGTGCTATTCCCAAACTGGGAAACTGGAATCACCTGATTTGAAAGTGGGATAACTTCTTCATGCCAACTCCTATGAGATTTATTCAACTTCCTGGTGATTCTCCACCACTTTATGTATCCAAATCAAGCTTCTTACAAAGTGATTCATCCTGGTTTGATTGGAACGACGAAGAAGCTGTGCTATTCCCAAACTGGGAAACTGGAATCACCTGATTTGAAAGTGGGATAACTTCTTCATGCCAACTCCTATGAGATTTATTCAACTTCCTGGTGATTCTCCACCACTTTATGTATCCAAATCAAGCTTTTCACAAAGTGATTCATCCTGGTTTGATTGGAACGACGAAGAAGCTGTGCTATTCCCAAACTGGGAAACTGGAATCACCTGATTTGAAAGTGGGATAACTTCTTCATGCCAACTCCTATGAGATTTATTCAACTTCCTGGTGATTCTCCACCACTTTATGTATCCAAATCAAGCTTTTCACAAAGTGATTCATCCTGGTTGATTGGAACGACGACAGAAGAAGCTGTGCTATTCCCAAACTGGGAAACTGGAATCACCTGATTTGAAAGTGGGATAACTTCTTCATGCCAACTCCTATGAGATTTATTCAACTTCCTGGTGATTCTCCACCACTTTATGTATCCAAATCAAGCTTCTTCACAAAGTGATTCATCCTGGTTTGATTGGAACGACGAAGAAGCTGTGCTATTCCCAAACTGGGAAACTGGAATCACCTGATTTGAAAGTGGGATAACTTCTTCATGCCAACTCCTATGAGATTTATTCAACTTCCTGGTGATTCTCCACCACTTTATGTATCCAAATCAAGCTTCTTACAAAGTGATTCATCCTGGTTTGATTGGAACGACGAAGAAGCTGTGCTATTCCCAAACTGGGAAACTGGAATCACCTGATTTGAAAGTGGGATAACTTCTTCATGCCAACTCCTATGAGATTTATTCAACTTCCTGGTGATTCTCCACCACTTTATGTATCCAAATCAAGCTTTTTACAAAGTGATTCATCCTGGTTTGATTGGAACGACGAAGAAGCTGTGCTATTCCCAAACTGGGAAACTGGAATCACCTGATTTGAAAGTGGGATAACTTCTTCATGCCAACTCCTATGAGATTTATTCAACTTCCTGGTGATTCTCCACCACTTTATGTATCCAAATCAAGCTTTTACAAAGTGATTCATCCTGGTTTGATTGGAACGACGAAGAAGCTGTGCTATTCCCAAACTGGGAAACTGGAATCACCTGATTTGAAAGTGGGATAACTTCTTCATGCCAACTCCTATGAGATTTATTCAACTTCCTGGTGATTCTCCACCACTTTATGTATCCAAATCAAGCTTTTACAAAGTGATTCATCCTGGTTTGATTGGAACGACGAAGAAGCTGTGCTATTCCCAAACTGGGAAACTGGAATCACCTGATTTGAAAGTGGGATAACTTCTTCATGCCAACTCCTATGAGATTTATTCAACTTCCTGGTGATTCTCCACCACTTTATGTATCCAAATCAAGCTTTCACAAAGTGATTCATCCTGGTTTGATTGGAACGACGAAGAAGCTGTGCTATTCCCAAACTGGGAAACTGGAATCACCTGATTTGAAAGTGGGATAACTTCTTCATGCCAACTCCTATGAGATTTATTCAACTTCCTGGTGATTCTCCACCACTTTATGTATCCAAATCAAGCTTTTACAAAGTGATTCATCCTGGTTTGATTGGAACGACGAAGAAGCTGTGCTATTCCCAAACTGGGAAACTGGAATCACCTGATTTGAAAGTGGGATAACTTCTTCATGCCAACTCCTATGAGATTTATTCAACTTCCTGGTGATTCTCCACCACTTTATGTATCCAAATCAAGCTTCTTACAAAGTGATTCATCCTGGTTTGATTGGAACGAAGAAGAAGCTGTGCTATTCCCAAACTGGGAAACTGGAATCACCTGATTTGAAAGTGGGATAACTTCTTCATGCCAACTCCTATGAGATTTATTCAACTTCCTGGTGATTCTCCACCACTTTATGTATCCAAATCAAGCTTTTCACAAAGTGATTCATCCTGGTTTGATTGGAACGACGAAGAAGCTGTGCTATTCCCAAACTGGGAAACTGGAATCACCTGATTTGAAAGTGGGATAACTTCTTCATGCCAACTCCTATGAGATTTATTCAACTTCCTGGTGATTCTCCACCACTTTATGTATCCAAATCAAGCTTCTTACAAAGTGATTCATCCTGGTTTGATTGGAACGACGAAGAAGCTGTGCTATTCCCAAACTGGGAAACTGGAATCACCTGATTTGAAAGTGGGATAACTTCTTCATGCCAACTCCTATGAGATTTATTCAACTTCCTGGTGATTCTCCACCACTTTATGTATCCAAATCAAGCTTTTCACAAGTGATTCATCCTGGTTTGATTGGACGACGAAGAAGAAGCTGTGCTATTCCCAAACTGGGAAACTGGAATCACCTGATTTGAAAGTGGGATAACTTCTTCATGCCAACTCCTATGAGATTTATTCAACTTCCTGGTGATTCTCCACCACTTTATGTATCCAAATCAAGCTTCTACAAAGTGATTCATCCTGGTTTGATTGGAACGACGAAGAAGCTGTGCTATTCCCAAACTGGGAAACTGGAATCACCTGATTTGAAAGTGGGATAACTTCTTCATGCCAACTCCTATGAGATTTATTCAACTTCCTGGTGATTCTCCACCACTTTATGTATCCAAATCAAGCTTTTTACAAAGTGATTCATCCTGGTTTGATGGAACGACGAAGAAGAAGCTGTGCTATTCCCAAACTGGGAAACTGGAATCACCTGATTTGAAAGTGGGATAACTTCTTCATGCCAACTCCTATGAGATTTATTCAACTTCCTGGTGATTCTCCACCACTTTATGTATCCAAATCAAGCTTCTACAAAGTGATTCATCCTGGTTTGATTGGAACGACGAAGAAGCTGTGCTATTCCCAAACTGGGAAACTGGAATCACCTGATTTGAAAGTGGGATAACTTCTTCATGCCAACTCCTATGAGATTTATTCAACTTCCTGGTGATTCTCCACCACTTTATGTATCCAAATCAAGCTTTTCACAAAGTGATTCATCCTGGTTTGATTGGAACGACGAAGAAGCTGTGCTATTCCCAAACTGGGAAACTGGAATCACCTGATTTGAAAGTGGGATAACTTCTTCATGCCAACTCCTATGAGATTTATTCAACTTCCTGGTGATTCTCCACCACTTTATGTATCCAAATCAAGCTTCTTACAAAGTGATTCATCCTGGTTTGATTGGAACGACGAAGAAGCTGTGCTATTCCCAAACTGGGAAACTGGAATCACCTGATTTGAAAGTGGGATAACTTCTTCATGCCAACTCCTATGAGATTTATTCAACTTCCTGGTGATTCTCCACCACTTTATGTATCCAAATCAAGCTTTTCACAAAGTGATTCATCCTGGTTTGATTGGAACGACGAAGAAGCTGTGCTATTCCCAAACTGGGAAACTGGAATCACCTGATTTGAAAGTGGGATAACTTCTTCATGCCAACTCCTATGAGATTTATTCAACTTCCTGGTGATTCTCCACCACTTTATGTATCCAAATCAAGCTTTTACAAAGTGATTCATCCTGGTTTGATTGGAACGACGAAGAAGCTGTGCTATTCCCAAACTGGGAAACTGGAATCACCTGATTTGAAAGTGGGATAACTTCTCATGCCAACTCCTATGAGATTTATTCAACTTCCTGGTGATTCTCCACCACTTTATGTATCCAAATCAAGCTTCTCACAAAGTGATTCATCCTGGTTTGATTGGAACGACGAAGAAGCTGTGCTATTCCCAAACTGGGAAACTGGAATCACCTGATTTGAAAGTGGGATAACTTCTTCATGCCAACTCCTATGAGATTTATTCAACTTCCTGGTGATTCTCCACCACTTTATGTATCCAAATCAAGCTTCTTCACAAAGTGATTCATCCTGGTTTGATTGGAACGACGAAGAGAAGCTGTGCTATTCCAAACTGGGAAACTGGAATCACCTGATTTGAAAGTGGGATAACTTCTTCATGCCAACTCCTATGAGATTTATTCAACTTCCTGGTGATTCTCCACCACTTTATGTATCCAAATCAAGCTTTTACAAAGTGATTCATCCTGGTTTGATTGGAACGACGAAGAAGCTGTGCTATTCCCAAACTGGGAAACTGGAATCACCTGATTTGAAAGTGGGATAACTTCTTCATGCCAACTCCTATGAGATTTATTCAACTTCCTGGTGATTCTCCACCACTTTATGTATCCAAATCAAGCTTTTCACAAGTGATTCATCTGGTTTGATTGGAACGACGAAGAAGAAGCTGTGCTATTCCCAAACTGGGAAACTGGAATCACCTGATTTGAAAGTGGGATAACTTCTTCATGCCAACTCCTATGAGATTTATTCAACTTCCTGGTGATTCTCCACCACTTTATGTATCCAAATCAAGCTTTACAAAGTGATTCATCCTGGTTTGATTGGAACGACGAAGAAGCTGTGCTATTCCCAAACTGGGAAACTGGAATCACCTGATTTGAAAGTGGGATAACTTCTTCATGCCAACTCCTATGAGATTTATTCAACTTCCTGGTGATTCTCCACCACTTTATGTATCCAAATCAAGCTTCTACAAAGTGATTCATCCTGGTTTGATTGGAACGACGAAGAAGCTGTGCTATTCCCAAACTGGGAAACTGGAATCACCTGATTTGAAAGTGGGATAACTTCTTCATGCCAACTCCTATGAGATTTATTCAACTTCCTGGTGATTCTCCACCACTTTATGTATCCAAATCAAGCTTTTACAAAGTGATTCATCCTGGTTTGATTGGAACGACGAAGAAGCTGTGCTATTCCCAAACTGGGAAACTGGAATCACCTGATTTGAAAGTGGGATAACTTCTTCATGCCAACTCCTATGAGATTTATTCAACTTCCTGGTGATTCTCCACCACTTATGTATCCAAATCAAGCTTCTTATTCAAAGTAGTGATCCTGGTTTGATTGGAACGACGAAGAAGCTGTGCTATTCCCAAACTGGGAAACTGGAATCACCTGATTTGAAAGTGGGATAACTTCTTCATGCCAACTCCTATGAGATTTATTCAACTTCCTGGTGATTCTCCACCATTTATGTATCCAAATCAAGCTTTTCACAAAGTGATTCATCCTGGTTTGATTGGAACGACGAAGAAGAAGCTGTGCTATTCCCAAACTGGGAAACTGGAATCACCTGATTTGAAAGTGGGATAACTTCTTCATGCCAACTCCTATGAGATTTATTCAACTTCCTGGTGATTCTCCACCACTTTATGTATCCAAATCAAGCTTCTACAAAGTGATTCATCCTGGTTTGATTGGAACGACGAAGAAGCTGTGCTATTCCAAACTGGGAAACTGGAATCACCTGATTTGAAAGTGGGATAACTTCTTCATGCCAACTCCTATGAGATTTATTCAACTTCCTGGTGATTCTCCACCACTTTATGTATCCAAATCAAGCTTTTTACAAAGTGATTCATCCTGGTTTGATTGGAACGACGAAGAAGAAGCTGTGCTATTCCCAAACTGGGAAACTGGAATCACCTGATTTGAAAGTGGGATAACTTCTTCATGCCAACTCCTATGAGATTTATTCAACTTCCTGGTGATTCTCCACCACTTATGTATCCAAATCAAGCTTCTTACAAAGTGATTCATCCTGGTTTGATTGAACGACGAAGAAGAAGCTGTGTATTCCCAAACTGGGAAACTGGAATCACCTGATTTGAAAGTGGGATAACTTCTTCATGCCAACTCCTATGAGATTTATTCAACTTCCTGGTGTTCTCCACCACTTTATGTATCCAAATCAAGCTTTTCAAAGTGATTCATCCTGGTTTGATTGAACGACGAAGACGAAGAAGCTGTGCTATTCCCAAACTGGGAAACTGGAATCACCTGATTTGAAAGTGGGATAACTTCTTCATGCCAACTCCTATGAGATTTATTCAACTTCCTGGTGATTCTCCACCACTTATGTATCCAAATCAAGCTTCTTACAAGTGATTCATCTGGTTTGATTGGAACGACGAAGAAGTGTGCTATTCCCAAACTGGGAAACTGGACCTGATTTGAAAGTGGGATAACTTCTTCATGCCAACTCCTATGAGATTTATTCAACTTCCTGGTGATTCTCCCTTTATGTATCCAAATCAAGCTCTTACAAAGTGTGATCCTGGTTGGTTTGAACGACGAAGAAGAGCTGTGCTATTCCCCAAACTGGGAAACTGGAATCACCTGATTTGAAAGTGGGATAACTTCTTCATGCCAACTCCTATGAGATTTATTCAACTTCCTGGTGACTCCACCACTTTATGTATCCAAATCAAGCTTTACAAAAGTGATTCATCCTGGTTTGATTGGAACGACGAAGAAGCTGTGCTATTCAAACTGGGAAACTGGAATCACCTGATTTGAAAGTGGGATAACTTCTCATGCCAACTCCTATGAGATTTTTTCAACTTCCTGGTGATTCTCCACTTATGTATCCAAATCAGCTTTCTTACAAAGTGATTCATCCTGGTTTGATTGGAAGACGAAGAAGAATGTTTTGCTAAAAAAAAGTTTTTGAAACTGGAATCACCTTTTGAAAGTGGGGGTATTTCTTCCTAGCCAAATCCTATGAGATTGTATTAAAACCTGGTGAAAACTCCACCATTTTTATGTTCAATCAACTTCCATACAAACCAATTCAAATTGGTTTCACCCGACGATCCACGAACTAACCGAACCACCACTGTGTCCCCCCCACACACCTGCACCACCTGTGTATCACCCAACATCCTCTTGATATCCGTCCCACTCTCCTTCCCCCCCAACTTCCTGTCCCAAATCCACCTCCTTCCTATGTTTCCTCCTCAAACTTCTCCTGTTTCCCCTCTCCTTTCTTCTCCAACGAATTCCATCTCTCTCTTTCTTCGCTGGAAAACTATTACCAACTTTGTGAAACTCCATCCCTGTTTCAACCCACTAAGCACTCTTCGGCCACTAATCTTCTATCGGATTTTATCCTGTTGTCATACCCTATCCATCCCTCTACAACACTATATCCAAACTTTTATCACCCTGACGAAACTCCTTCCCTCACTGAAACTTTGAAATCTTCATCCTTCTGCCCATCCTATGAGATTTATTCAACTTCTGGTGATTTCTCCACACTTTTGTACCAATCACCAGTGTCACCCACTGTCCTCTCTCCATTTTCCAAATGACTTCCATCTACATGATCAGTTTCCTATGCCCCAAACTTCCAAACTGGATTGCGATCCTGATATTATCCCATGTCACTTTCTGCACGTTGTGAGCTTCCTCCAACTCACCCCTATCCCCTCAACTTCCTGCTGCCTTACCTTTTCTATTACCAGCCCACCTTCTTACGAAATTCTTCCTTTTCCTTTTCTGGGAAACTCCTTTTCCCACCATGAAACTTCATTCATCTTGGTCTTAATTTATGACAACTCCGATTCTCCACCTCCATATTCCACGCTCAACATCCAACTGGTGAAACCTGGGATTCAACGATTTGAAAAGCTGGCCTGAACCAAACTAGAAAAACTTCCTCTGATGACACCTGGATAAAATCTATTGCCCTTATGCCTATTTATTCAACTTCTGGTGATTCTCCACCACTTTATGTATCCAAATCAAGCTTTTACAAAGTGATTCATCCTGGTTTGATTGGAACGACGAAGAAGCTGTGCTATTCCCAAACTGGGAACTGGAATCATGATGATTGAAAGTGGGATAACTTCTTCATGCCACTCCTATGAGATTTATTCAACTTCCTGGTGATTCTCCACCACTTTATGTATCCAAATCAAGCTTCTTACAAAGTGATTCATCCTGGTTTGATTGGAACGACGAAGAAGAAGCTGTGCTATTCCCAAACTGGGAAACTGGAATCACCTGATTTGAAAGTGGGATAACTTCTTCATGCCAACTCCTATGAGATTTATTCAACTTCCTGGTGATTCTCCACCACCTTTATGTATCCAAATCAAGCTTCTTACAAAGTGATTCATCCTGGTTTTTGATTGGAACGACGAAGAAGCTGTGCTATTCCCAAACTGGGAAACTGGAATCACCTGATTTGAAAGTGGGATAACTTCTTCATGCCAACTCCTATGAGATTTATTCAACTTCCTGGTGATTCTCCACCACTTTATGTATCCAAATCAAGCTTTCACAAGAGTGATTCATGGTTTGATTGGAACGACGAGAAGAAGCTGTGCTATTCCCAAACTGGGAAACTGGAATCACCTGATTTGAAAGTGGGATAACTTCTTCATGCCAACTCCTATGAGATTTATTCACTTCCTGGTGATTCTCCACCACTTTATGTATCCAAATCAAGCTTCTTCACAAAGTGATTCATCCTGGTTTGATTGGAACGACGAAGAAGCTGTGCTATTCCCAAACTGGGAAACTGGAATCACCTGATTTGAAAGTGGGATAACTTCTTCATGCCAACTCCTATGAGATTTATTCAACTTCCTGGTGATTCTCCAACTTTATGTATCCAAATCAAGCTTTACAAAGTGATTCATCCTGGTTTGATTGGAACGACGACGAAGAAGCTGTGCTATTCCCAAACTGGGAAACTGGAATCACCTGATTTGAAAGTGGGATAACTTCTTCATGCCAACTCCTATGAGATTTATTCAACTTCCTGGTGATTCTCCACCCTTTATGTATCCAAATCAAGCTTTCACAAAGTGATTCATCCTGGTTGATTTGGAACGACGAAGAAGCTGTGCTATTCCCAAACTGGGAAACTGGAATCACCTGATTTGAAAGTGGGATAACTTCTTCATGCCAACTCCTATGAGATTTATTCAACTTCCTGGTGATTTCTCCACCACTTTATGTATCCAAATCAAGCTTTTCACAAAGTGATTCATCCTGGTTGATTGGAACGACGAAAAAAGCTGTGCTATTCCCAAACTGGGAAACTGGAATCACCTGATTTGAAAGTGGGATAACTTCTTCATGCCAACTCCTATGAGATTTATTCACTTCCTGGTGATTCTCCACCACTTTATGTATCCAAATCAAGCTTCTACAAAGTGATTCATCTGGTTTGATTGGAACGACGAAGAAGCTGTGCTATTCCCAAACTGGGAAACTGGAATCACCTGATTTGAAAGTGGGATAACTTCTTCATGCCAACTCCTATGAGATTTATTCAACTTCCTGGTGATTCTCCACCACTTTATGTATCCAAATCAAGCTTCTTACAAAGTGATTCATCCTGGTTTGATTGGAACGACGAAGAAGCTGTGCTATTCCCAAACTGGGAAACTGGAATCACCTGATTTGAAAGTGGGATAACTTCTTCATGCCAACTCCTATGAGATTTATTCAACTTCCTGGTGATTCTCCACCACTTTATGTATCCAAATCAAGCTTTTACAAAAGTGATTCATCCTGGTTTGATTGGAACGACGAAGAAGCTGTGCTATTCCCAAACTGGGAAACTGGAATCACCTGATTTGAAAGGGGATAACTTCTTCATGCCAACTCCTATGAGATTTATTCAACTTCCTGGTGATTCTCCACCACTTTATGTATCCAAATCAAGCTCTTACAAAGAGATTCATCCTGGTTTGATTGACGACGAAGAAGAAGCTGTGCTATTCCCAAACTGGGAAACTGGAATCACCTGATTGAAAGTGGGATAACTTCTTCATGCCAACTCCTATGAGATTTATTCAACTTCCTGGTGATTCTCCACCACTTTATGTATCCAAATCAAGCTTCTTCACAAAGTGATTCATCCTGGTTGATTGGAACGAAGAAGAAGCTGTGCTATTCCCAAACTGGGAAACTGGAATCACCTGATTTGAAAGTGGGATAACTTCTTCATCCCAACTCCTATGAGATTTATTCAACTTCCTGGTGATTCTCCACCACTTTATGTATCCAAATCAAGCTTCTTACAAAGAGATTCATCCTGGTTTGATTGGAACGACGAAGAAGCTGTGCTATTCCCAAACTGGGAAACTGGAATCACCTGATTTGAAAGTGGGATAACTTCTTCATCCCAACTCCTATGAGATTTATTCAACTTCCTGGTGATTCTCCACCACTTTATGTATCCAAATCAAGCTTCTCACAAAGTGATTCATCCTGGTTTGATTGGAACGACGAAGAAGCTGTGCTATTCCCAAACTGGGAAACTGGAATCACCTGATTTGAAAGTGGGATAACTTCTTCATCCCAACTCCTATGAGATTTATTCAACTTCCTGGTGATTCTCCACCACTTTATGTATCCAAATCAAGCTTCTACAAAGTGATTCATCCTGGTTTGATTGGAACGACGAAGAAGCTGTGCTATTCCCAAACTGGGAAACTGGAATCACCTGATTTGAAAGTGGGATAACTTTTCATGCCAACTCCTATGAGATTTATTCAACTTCCTGGTGATTCTCCACCACTTTATGTATCCAAATCAAGCTTCTTACAAAGTGATTCATCCTGGTTTGATTGATTGGAACGACGAAGAAGCTGTGCTATTCCCAAACTGGGAAACTGGAATCACCTGATTTGAAAGTGGGATAACTTCTTCATGCCAACTCCTATGAGATTTATTCAACTTCCTGGTGATTCTCCACCACTTTATGTATCCAAATCAAGCTTCTCACAAAGTGATTCATCCTGGTTTGATTGGAACGACGAAGAAGCTGTGCTATTCCCAAACTGGGAAACTGGAATCACCTGATTTGAAAGTGGGATAACTTCTTCATCCCAACTCCTATGAGATTTATTCAACTTCCTGGTGATTCTCCACCACTTTATGTATCCAAATCAAGCTTCTTACAAAGTGATTCATCCTGGTTTGATTGGAACGACGAAGAAGCTGTGCTATTCCCAAACTGGGAAACTGGAATCACCTGATTTGAAAGTGGGATAACTTCTTCATCCCAACTCCTATGAGATTTATTCAACTTCCTGGTGATTCTCCACCACTTTATGTATCCAAATCAAGCTTCTCACAAAGTGATTCATCCTGGTTTGATTGGAACGACGAAGAAGCTGTGCTATTCCCAAACTGGGAAACTGGAATCACCTGATTTGAAAGTGGGATAACTTCTTCATCCCAACTCCTATGAGATTTATTCAACTTCCTGGTGATTCTCCACCACTTTATGTATCCAAATCAAGCTTCTTACAAAGTGATTCATCCTGGTTTGATTGGAACGACGAAGAAGCTGTGCTATTCCCAAACTGGGAAACTGGAATCACCTGATTTGAAAGTGGGATAACTTCTTCATCCCAACTCCTATGAGATTTATTCAACTTCCTGGTGATTCTCCACCACTTTATGTATCCAAATCAAGCTTCTCACAAAGTGATTCATCCTGGTTTGATTGGAACGACGAAGAAGCTGTGCTATTCCCAAACTGGGAAACTGGAATCACCTGATTTGAAAGTGGGAACTTCTTCATCCCAACTCCTATGAGATTTATTCAACTTCCTGGTGATTCTCCACCACTTATGTATCCAAATCAAGCTTCTCACAAAGTGATTCATCCTGGTTTGATTGGAACGACGAAGAAGCTGTGCTATTCCCAAACTGGGAAACTGGAATCACCTGATTTGAAAGTGGGATAACTTCTTCATCCCAACTCCTATGAGATTTATTCAACTTCCTGGTGATTCTCCACCACTTTATGTATCCAAATCAAGCTTCTTACAAAGTGATTCATCCTGGTTTGATTGGAACGACGAAGAAGCTGTGCTATTCCCAAACTGGGAAACTGGAATCACCTGATTTGAAAGTGGGATAACTTCTTCATCCCAACTCCTATGAGATTTATTCAACTTCCTGGTGATTCTCCACCACTTTATGTATCCAAATCAAGCTTCTACAAAGTGATTCATCCTGGTTTGATTGGAACGACGAAGAAGCTGTGCTATTCCCAAACTGGGAAACTGGAATCACCTGATTTGAAAGTGGGATAACTTCTTCATCCCAACTCCTATGAGATTTATTCAACTTCCTGGTGATTCTCCACCACTTTATGTATCCAAATCAAGCTTCTTACAAAGTGATTCATCCTGGTTTGATTGGAACGACGAAGAAGCTGTGCTATTCCCAAACTGGGAAACTGGAATCACCTGATTTGAAAGTGGGATAACTTCTTCATCCAACTCCTATGAGATTTATTCAACTTCCTGGTGATTCTCCACCACTTTATGTATCCAAATCAAGCTTCTCACAAAGTGATTCATCCTGGTTTGATTGGAACGACGAAGAAGCTGTGCTATTCCCAAACTGGGAAACTGGAATCACCTGATTTGAAAGTGGGATAACTTCTTCATGCCAACTCCTATGAGATTTATTCAACTTCCTGGTGATTCTCCACCACTTTATGTATCCAAATCAAGCTTCTCACAAAGTGATTCATCCTGGTTTGATTGGAACGACGAGAAGCTGTGCTATTCCCAAACTGGGAAACTGGAATCACCTGATTTGAAAGTGGGATAACTTCTTCAGCCAACTCCTATGAGATTTATTCAACTTCCTGGTGATTCTCCACCACTTTATGTATCCAAATCAAGCTTCACAAACAAAGTGATTCATCCTGGTTTGATTGGAACGACGAAGAAGCTGTGCTATTCCCAAACTGGGAAACTGGAATCACCTGATTTGAAAGTGGGATAACTTCTTCATGCCAACTCCTATGAGATTTATTCAACTTCCTGGTGATTCTCCACCACTTTATGTATCCAAATCAAGCTTCTCACAAAGTGATTCATCCTGGTTTGATTGGAACGACAGAGAAGCTGTGCTATTCCCAAACTGGGAAACTGGAATCACCTGATTTGAAAGTGGGATAACTTCTTTTCAGCAACTCCTATGAGATTATTCAACTTCCTGGTGGTTGTTGAGATGAGAGAATAAAGAGGTGATATATTGATAGAGGAAGAGATTGGAGCAGACATTAACTTTGGAGGTTCCCACAGTGACTTTGGAGAGTTACCACAGTAACTTTATTGTAATGTGGTAACTAAAGAAGTTACATAGTAACCAGGTAACTCGGATGGCAGGAGGAGTTACCTTAGGTTGTCTACACTTGATCTGAGTATGGGAAGGGATAAGAGAAGAGACTTGGACAGGCTGTCACTAGCTGGAAAGGGAAGAGTGCTTTAGCACTATTGAAGCATGTGAGCAATCTCAGCATGGATTAACAGCCTGGTCTTTGATACACATGCTTATCTTATCCCTTAGATGGATTTCGAAAATACTTCTTCCTTTAGTATATATCTGATGTAACTCTCTCATAATTAATTAATGGAGTTTTGAGTCTCTCTCTTCAGTCTCTATTTGATGTTCTCTAATCTCCAATCTCTTAATTCTAGATTAGATTATTCACTCTTTAAATCACAAAATCTAATATGGTATCAGAGCCAGGTTACTTTAAAAAGGAGAGAGTGATTTCGTTTTTCAAATGTTCTTGAGTGTTCTTGAGAGTTCTTGAGAGTTTTCAAGAGCTAGATCCTTTGAAAATCAAGTTGTGTCTGTTGGTGTTTCTTTTTGAGAGTCAGCTTCAAGGGAGTCCCTTAGGTGTTTGACAAGGTTAGAAGAGGGGTCTAGCTTGTGGTTGATCTGGGCGTGTGTGATGAGATAGAAGCATTTGAGGGAAGATTTAGGCTAAATAAAATGGAGCTGCTTCAATCTGGTACAACAAGGGCTTGAAGAGAAGAAAGAGAGAGGGAATGAGTGGGGGTGGTTCTCACAAATGAAACAACTCTGAAAAGGTGTGGAGTTTGGAGAAACCATGAGAAGGAAGAGTCTTTTAAGGGTAAAGCTGCTGAGAAAGATCAGACAGCAAGAGAAACAAGTGGAAATTGCTTTAGTCTTGAAGAAAGTACACTGCTTGAGAAGATTGAAGATGTTTATGAGAACAAGATCAATCTTAGGAGAGTGTATGAAGTCAAGAAGGTGATCAGTGGAGTTAAACAAGGAAGAGAAGAGTTCAATAACCATGTGAGGAAGCTACAACATTTGTGGGTTGAACTACAAGGGTTGAGATCCCATGTGGATGGTGTTAATCAGAGTTGAGACATTTGAGGTAAAGACACAAAGGAGTTGAGAACATAAAGAGAGCAAAGAGGTGAAGAGGAGGAATGGGTTAATCATCCGTACAAGGCCGTACAAGTGATCATCCGTACAAGGTAAAAAGGGATCAAGTAACTATCCAAGTAACTCCCATGTACTGAGCTTAAGTTACACTCGGCCAAGACCGTATCCGAACGTTGAGAGGATAAGGGAGACGCGGCTTGACAGCTAGGACAGGCTGGCAAGAGCTGGAAAGGAAGAGCATCTAGTCTTGGATCAAGAAGATGCTCCAAACGTGTGAAGACACTCATTGGCCGGTTCAAATTAAAGCTTAGGCTCCTCTTTGACTCTACATGCTTACTTAGCTTTATGATTTCGAAAACCCTAAGTGTGTGGACCTATATATATGTAATCTCATCTCTTAATAAAAATTAGATAGTTCTAAACAATCTTTCTCTTTACTCATTTCACTATGATTCTCCATTAGTCTCTAAGTTGTCTCTTAATCTCTTATTCTCCTTCTTTAATCCTTTCTAAACTCAGATAATCCTTTACATTCCTAAAAGTCAGATGGTATCAGAGCCAGGTTGATTACAATCTGAGTTCGTGAGTGATTCTCTTAAGGATTCAAGTTTGAAACTTTAATAGAACAAGTGAGTGTGTTTGAGAGTTTCTTGAGAGTTCAAAAGCTCAAGGTGTTTTGTGTGTGTCTTGGTGGTCCGTGGGAGGTTCATTTGAAGACTCAAGAGTGAATCTGTGTTCTAGAGAGCAGCGTGGGTTCTCAGTACAAGATCTAACCGGTTGTTCAAGCTACAAACGTCAAGCTGTTCAAGATGGAGAGTGGCATGAAGATGAAGGTCGCGGTGACATTCAAAGGAACCAACTACCTAGTCTGGTCTAGGATGGTGAAGACTGCTGTGGGAAGCAAGGGTTTGTGGAAGCATATCACATCTGGTGAGGCTCCAAAGGTGATTACTCAGGGGGTGAAACGGAGAGTCCTGAGGAGAGTGTTGTAGAGAAGTGGCAACAAGAAGACATGATGGTGATGTCTGTCCTTCATGCCTCTTTGGAGCCGGCTATACTAGATGCTTATAGCTATTGTGAGACAGCCAAGGAGCTGTGGGATACTCTACAGAAAGTGTATGGAAACACTTCTAACCTGAACCGAGTGTTTGAAGTCAAGAAGGCAATCAATGGGTTAACTCAAGATGACACGGAGTTCACTAAGCACTTGGGGAGGTTCAGGTCTCTTTGGTCTGAGTTGGAGATGCTGAGGCCAAGCACGCTTGATCCAGAGCTTCTAAATGAGAGACGCGAGCAGGACAAGGTCTTTGGGTTGCTGCTCACGTTGAATGCAAGCTACAGTGGTCTTATCCAGCACATGCTATGGTCTGAGAAGCTGCCTGACCTTGAAGAGGTGTGTGCTAAGATACAGAAGGAGCAGGGCTCAATGGGTTTATTTGGAGGCAAGGGAGACTTATCTCTTGCAAACGCTGTGCAACCTGACCGGGAAGAGCCTCCACAAGCTAACAAAGCTGGTTACAACAAGTATGAGGACAGGAAGTTCAATGGGAATTGTGATCACTGCAAGAAGCATGGACACAAGAAGAGTCAGTGCTGGATACTCCATCCCCACTTGAAGCCGGCTAAGTTCATGAAGGAGAGAGAGGCAAAAGCTCACATGACTGAAGGATCAAGCGGAGCAGGGCCATCCAACCGTGGAGCTGAAGTGGAGAACCGTGAAGGAGATGGAAAGGCTTTGGTGACCTACACTGGAGCTATCAACCCCCGAGGCTAATGAGATCCTAGGACCCTTCTCTGGATGGTTTGGATAGATCCTTGCATAAACGAATCAAAGACTCAAGTTTATCAAGGCTGTGGATCGAATGGTGACACAAGAGGCTGCGGAAAGGCTCCTTGATACTCCTAGACTTAGATCGGATATGACACACCTTTCTAAAGCCCTTGGGCGTTGGATATTACACACCAACAGACTGGATACTACACACCAGACACTCTCTTAACTCGTGAAAGCAAGGGAGAAGAAAACACAAAGGTTTAAATGAAAGAAAACTTGATAGATGCTAGGGTTGCCGAGTTACACATATATATAGTGAAAGGCTTGGAACAGGCTCCAAGCATTTCGAAATTAAAGGAACAGGCTCCTCCAATTAATGTAGAAGTAAAGACACAACTTAGATAGAGTTTTCGAAAATGAAAGACATAAATACTTAGAAATAAAGATAGCATAAGGTTCTTCATGTGGTTTGGTCCGAGAGTATCAACTAGGTGATAAGATAGCAAGACTATGGCCTCGTTAAAAACCTATCATTGCAAAACCCAATGGGACAAAAACAATGATAGGAAAAGAGCACACATAGCTTGCTAGCCTAGATGATACTCAACTTGATGGTAAGATGGCTTGAATGGTGATAAGCGTATCTTGAAGTATCAAGCTTCCTCCAAGACATTCTTCTTGCTCCAAGGACTTCCTGATTAGTCCTCCAATAGCTTCTTTGAGTTTCCTAGCTCTGGCTCGAGTCATGGGACCTTTAGGAATGGTTAAGACCTCATCTTCTTCAGCTGGTTCATCTCTAAACTCGCCATCTCTATCTCCATCAGCTGGCTGGTCCATGATCATATCATCCCCTCCCTCTTGAAAAGGATTTGACCTCAAATCAGGTTCATCTGCAATAAAAGGGATCAAGTCAGTAACATTGAAGCTATTACTCACATCATACTTATCTTGGAGATCAATCTTGTAGGCATTGTTGCTGATCTTCCTTGTGATCTCAAAAGGTCCATCAATTCTTGGCATAAGCTTTGACTTCCTCTCATTAGGAAACCTCTCTTTTCTCAAATGAACCCAAACTTTATCACCCTCCTTAAAGACCATCTCACGCCTTCCTTTGTTGGCATGCTTGACATACTGCTTAGTTTTCTCTTCAATGTTGAGCCTAGCTTGCTCGTGAAGTTGTTTCACCATCTCTGCCTTCTTTTTGCCATCCAAACTGACCCTTTCACACTCAGGTAAAGGGATTAAATCCAAAGGAGAGGTGGGATTGAACCCATAAACAATTTCAAAGGGTGAAAACTTAGAAGCAGAATGCACAGCATGATTATATGCAAATTCACAATGTGGCAGATAATCTTCCCAAGATTTCAGATTCTTTTTAATGAATGCACGCAAGAGTGTTCCTAGAGTTCTATTAACTACTTCAGTCTGTCCATCAGTTTGCGGATGACAAGTAGTGGAGAACAACAACTTAGTGCCTAGCTTAGACCAAAGAGTTTTCCAAAAATAACTAAGAAACTTAGTATCCCTATCAGAAACTATGGTCCTAGGCATGCCATGTAAACGCACAATCTCCTTAAAGAACAGGTTAGCTACATGCAATGCATCATCAGTTTTATGACATGCTATGAAATGTGCCATTTTTGAGAACCTGTCAACAACAACAAAGATAGAATCCTTCCCAGTCCTAGTTCTAGGCAATCCAACAATGAAATCCATAGATATGTCATTCCAAGGATGATAAGGAATAGGGAGAGGAGTATACAAACCGTGAGACTGAACCTTAGACTTAGCTTGCTTGCAAGTTGCACATCTCTCACATAGTTTCTCCACATCACTTTTCATCCGAGGCCAAAAGAAATGATCCTGCAAGGTTTTAAGAGTCTTTGCAATACCAAAGTGACCCATGAGACTCCCTCCATGTGATTCCCTTCGAGATAGTGCATCAGCAACTATGTTTTCTTTACCTTGTTTGTACTTGATGACATAAGAAAATGTCTCAATGAACTCAACCCACCTTGCGTGTCTTTTGCTGAGCTTGTTCTGTCCTTTCAAGTACTTGAGAGACTCATGATCCGTGTGTATCACAAACTCCTTGGGCCACAAGTAATGCTGCCAAGTCTGCAAAGCTCTCACCAAGGCATACAATTCCTTATCATAAGTTGCATAGTTGAGAGTGGCGCCTCCAAGCTTCTCACTGAAATAAGCTATGGGTCTCTTCTCCTGCATAAGAACAGCACCAATTCCAATTCCTGAGGCATCACATTCAATTTCAAAAGTTTTATTGAAATCAGGAAGTATAAGAAGAGGGGCATTAGTAAGCTTCTCTTTTAGGCATTGAAAGGCAAGTTCTTGTGCTTCTCCCCATTTGAATCCAACTTCTTTCTTGATCACCTCAGTCAATGGGGCTGCTATGGTGCTAAAGTCTTTCACAAACCGTCGGTAGAAGCCAGCAAGGCCGTGAAAGCTCCTTACTTCACTTATAGTCTTTGGAATTGGCCATTCTTGAATTGCTCTCACCTTCTCCTGATCCACCTTTACTCCATCTGCACTCACAACAAAGCCTAGGAAGACCAAGTTATCCGTACAAAAAGTGCATTTCTTAAGGTTAGCAAACAGTTTTTCTTTTCTCAACACATCAAGAACAGACTTAAGATGATCTATATGCTCTCCTAGGTTCTTACTGTAAACAAGGATATCATCAAAGTATACTACCACAAACAAACCTATGAAAGATCTAAGCACATGATTCATCAATCTCATAAAAGTGCTAGGAGCATTGGTTAATCCAAAAGGCATGACTAACCACTCATACAACCCATGCTTAGTCTTAAAGGCTGTTTTCCACTCATCTCCCTCTTTCATTCTTATTTGATGATATCCACTCTTCAAATCTATCTTAGAAAAGACACTAGAACCATGCAACTCATCAAGCATATCATCTAATCTAGGAATAGGGTGGCGATACTTCACTGTTATGTTGTTGATTGCTCTACAATCAACACACATACGCCAGCTCCCATCTTTCTTTGGAACAAGGAGCACAGGCACAGCACATGGGCTCATACTTTCACGGATATGGCCTTTCTCCATCAGTTCCTCAACCTGCCTTTGTAGCTCCTTGGTTTCCACAGGATTAGTTCTGTATGCTGGTCTGTTGGGAAGAGTAGCTCCTGGTACAAAATCAATCTGATGCTCAATCCCTCGAATAGGTGGCAATCCTATGGGATTATCTTCTGGAAATACATCCTGGTATTCCTGTAAAAGAGCTGACATCTCACTCGGATACACCGGTGTACAATCAGTTAGAGACAAAAGAGATTCTTTAAAGATAAATAAGAGAACCGATTGATGAGAATAAAGAGATCTTTTGATTTCACTAGCTTTAGCATAGAAGTTGTGTTGCTTATCTGGTTTGAGATCAACCTCTTTCTTTTTCTGAAGCTGAAGCTGATCTTCATGCACTTCTTTAGGAGTTAGAGGTACCAAGACAGTTCGCTTGCCGTTGAACTCAAAAGAATGTTTGTTGGTGAAGCCATCATGGATGACACGCCTATCAAATTGCCAAGGCCTTCCCAGTAGTATGTGGCTGGCTTCCATGGGTATCACATCACAGAGAATGTCATCTTCATACCTCCCAATGGTCAAGGGTATAGAGACCTGAGTAGATACCCTCATCTCGCCCTCTTCATTAAGCCATTGCAGCCGGTAAGGTTTAGGATGCTTTTGAGCTTTCAAACCAAGCTTCTTCACCATTGTCTCGCTAGCAACATTAACACAGCTTCCACCGTCGATGATCAGGCTGCAGACCTTTCCTTGCACCAGACAACGTGTGTAGAACAAGTTCTCTCTTTGTTCTTGCTCCTCTGTTTTGTTTTGCAAACTGAGAGTTCTTCTTGCAACCAAAAGTCTACCTTGAACTGGTTCCTCCTCATGCTCAACTTCTGATAGTTCTTGATCAGTCCTTAGTTTCTCATCTTCAGATTCAAACTCTCCATTCTCCAGAAGAATCATAACTCTCTTGTTAGTACACTCATTAGCATAGTGCCCACGCCCTTGGCACTTAAAGCACTTCACATCTCTTGCACGCGAGCTTGTAGCTTCCACTTTACCCTTATCTTTGTTGTAGATGCTACTAGACTTGGATTCTTCTTTTGGCTGTGGCTTGCTCTCCTTTTGATAGCTCGGTTTATCTTCCTTAGAGGTCTGGTATCTATTGGAACCATAGCTGCCACGCGCATAACTTCTTCTCTTAACTTGCTGCTCCACCAAGATAGCTTTGTGTAGCATCTCCTCTATCTCCAAGTAGTGTTGCATCTCCACTCTATCTTGTATCTCACGGTTGAGTCCACCAAGAAATCGTGCCATGGTAGCTTCACTGTCCTCAGATACACAAGCTCTTAGCATAAGCAACTCCATCTCTTGAAAGTATTCCTCTACAGACTTTGATCCTTGTGTGAGCAGTCTCAGCTTTTGATGAAGATCACGGTGATAATGACTTGGTACAAACCTCTTGCGCATCACAGCTTTCATCTCTGCCCATGTTTCAATGGGGAATTCACCATTGCGCCTCTTGTTTGTGACCAACTGATCCCACCAGCTCAATGCATAATCATTGAACTCGGTAGCAGCTACTTGAATCTTCTTAGTCTCTGAGTAATGCTGACAGTTGAAAACGAGTTCGATCTTCTTCTCCCACTCAAGATAGGCATCTGGATCAGCTTTACCATGGAAAGGAGGGATCTTAAGCTTTAATCCTGATAGCTCATTGCGTCTATGCCTCCGGCCCTCATGATCACGTCGAGATCTTCTACTGCTACGTCTTGAACCGGAGCTATGGCTACTTCTCTCATAGAAGTTATCAGTCTCTTCTGATCCAGCATGCTCACGCTGACCTTGTCTGTTTCTTCTTTGCTCATGTCTTGAACCAGATGCTTGTCCTTGCCCATCATGCGGTCTCTGATCATACTTCTCTTCCAGTAACTTCACCATCGCTTCCATCACTTGTTTGGTGATTGCTTCTTGCAGCAATCTATTCCTTCGCACAAAGGTTTCATCATCCTCCTCAGACCCCATTGCTTCCTGATACACGAAAAACTTGAACCAGTAAGTAGTTCAAAAGAATTCAGAACTCAAGATTCAAATAAGGAAACAAAGTATTCAAACAAAGCGGCAAATGAAGATACTTGATCAACACGCGACGATTTGAATTCTATCTTTTCGAAATTGAAACAATAACAGATCAGATTCAACAGATGATGAAATGAGGTAATCAAATCCTGATCTATGATTCTAACAACAGATCGAGTCACACAATCACAAGAAACTTTCGGATCAAGCAAAACGATAACGTAATCGACAAGAATGTGAAAAGGTTTTGTTCAAAACTTGATCGAAATTCTTAGATCTATCAGTATGAGACACGAAACAATCAGATCTAGCAATCCTGATAATGAAACAAGCAGATCAAGTGAGAATAAACACACAAGAACCGATTGATCAAAAATATGAATCGACAAAGAGTAGATCTTAAGAAATCGCAAAAGAGAAATCGAAACTCCCCTTCCAGAGTGCTCTGATACCACTTAATGAGATCCTAGGACCCTTCTCTGGATGGTTTGGATAGATCCTTGCATAAACGAATCAAAGACTCAAGTTTATCAAGGCTGTGGATCGAATGGTGACACAAGAGGCTGCGGAAAGGCTCCTTGATACTCCTAGACTTAGATCGGATATGACACACCTTTCTAAAGCCCTTGGGCGTTGGATATTACACACCAACAGACTGGATACTACACACCAGACACTCTCTTAACTCGTGAAAGCAAGGGAGAAGAAAACACAAAGGTTTAAATGAAAGAAAACTTGATAGATGCTAGGGTTGCCGAGTTACACATATATATAGTGAAAGGCTTGGAACAGGCTCCAAGCATTTCGAAATTAAAGGAACAGGCTCCTCCAATTAATGTAGAAGTAAAGACACAACTTAGATAGAGTTTTCGAAAATGAAAGACATAAATACTTAGAAATAAAGATAGCATAAGGTTCTTCATGTGGTTTGGTCCGAGAGTATCAACTAGGTGATAAGACAGCAAGACTATGGCCTCGTTAAAAACCTATCATTGCAAAACCCAATGGGACAAAAACAATGATAGGAAAAGAGCACACATAGCTTGCTAGCCTAGATGATACTCAACTTGATGGTAAGATGGCTTGAATGGTGATAAGCGTATCTTGAAGTATCAAGCTTCCTCCAAGACATTCTTCTTGCTCCAAGGACTTCCTGATTAGTCCTCCAATAGTTTCTTTGAGTTTCCTAGCTCTGGCTCGAGTCATGGGACCTTTAGGAATGGTTAAGACCTCATCTTCTTCAGCTGGTTCATCTCTAAACTCGCCATCTCTTTCTCCATCAGCTGGCTGGTCCATGATCATATCAGAGGCAATGATCAAGACTTCATCAGGAGATCCGAGATGGATGCACTCATCAAAATGCTCAAGGATAATGGTAACATTCATGGGTATTCATTTGGTGCTTCTATGATTGCTAGAACTATAGAAATGACTCCTGATGTGGCTGAGATTGCTAGGATTGATAGTAAGACTGGAATTGAGCATTGCATTGATAGAAATGCTAGGATGAATGCATATAGATCACAGATTAGCATCTGCCATAGTGCTAGCAATACATCCAAACCATTGATTATAGATTCAGGTGCATCTCATCATATGATTAGTGACACCAACCTGATTAAAGATATAGAACCTACTAATGGATGTGTGATGATTGCAAATGGGGATAAGATACCTATTAAGGGAATAGGAAACTTAAAGCTATTTGATAAGAACACTAGAGCATTTTATATTCCGGAATTCACATCAAACCTTCTTTCAGTTAAGAAATGCACTACTGATTTGAATTGCAATGTTATATTCAGTCCTAATGATGTGAAGTTTCAGGATATTGAGAGCAGCCAATTGATTGGAAAAGGAGTTACAAAGGGAGACTTATACATGCTTGAGAAGCTTGATCCTGTTTCCAATTATAACTGCTCATTTACTTCTGCTTCTAGTTTGAATAAAAATGCATTGTGGCATGCTAGATTAGGTCATCCCCATGAGAGGGCTTTAAACTTGATGTTACCAGGTGTGGTTTTTGAAAATAATAAGTGTGAGGCTTGCATTTTAGGCAAGCATTGTAAGAATGTGTTTCCAAGAACATCTACTGTCTATGAAAATTGCTTTGATTTGATTCATACTGATGTGTGGACTGCACCTAGTTTTTCTAGAGATAATCATAAGTATTTTGTCACATTCATTGATGAAAAATCTAAATACACCTGGTTAACACTCATTCCATCAAAAGATAGGGTGATAGATGCATTCAAGAACTTTCAAGCTTATGTGACTAACCATTATCATGCTAGGATTAAAATTTTGAGATCAGATAATGGAGGAGAGTACACAAGCTATGCGTTCAAGAGTCATCTAGATCACCATGGAATCCTTCATCAAACAAGCTGTCCCTACACACCACAACAGAATGGTGTAGCTGAGAGGAAGAACAGGCACTTGATGGAAGTGGCTCGGTCACTGATGTTCCAAGCTAATGTACCTAAGAGATTCTGGAGTGATGCTGTATCTACTGCGTGCTATCTAATCAACAGGATGCCTACAAAGGTGTTGAAGGATCAAGCACCATTTGAAGTTCTGAACAAGCGCAAGCCATCCTTGGAATACATGAGAGTGTTTGGATGCTTATGCTATGTTCTAGTACCAGGAGAGTTGAGGAACAAGCTAGAAGCAAGAAGCAGAAAGGCAATGTTCATTGGCTACTCAACAACTCAAAAAGGATATAAGTGTTATGATCCAGAAGCTAGAAGGGTGCTTGTATCTAGAGATGTGAAGTTCATTGAAGAAAGAGGATACTATGAGGAGAAGAATCAAGAAGATTTGAAGGATCTCACATCAGATAAGGCTGGAGTCTTAAGAATCATTTTGGAAGGTCTCGGTATCAAGATGAACCAGGATCAATCCACAAGAAGTGGAAGACAAGAAGAGAGTTCAACTACACCAAGTGGAGCTGCTCAAACACCTCACCTTGATCATGAGGGGGGAAGTGAACCTGAAACTCAAGAAAATGGCCAAGAAGGAGTCGGCTTGAGTGAGGAAGGAGGAGAGTTCAACTCAGGTTCTCATCATCAAGGTGAGCAAGACCAAGGAGAGGAAGAACATCAGAGTGAAGCACAAGAACCGACTACACAAGATGAGCCGGTTCAAGAGCAAGAACAACCAGTATTGAGGAGAAGCACAAGGCTGAGAAAGGATCCTTCCTCTTGGGTAAACACGCGAGTGTACTACAATGCCCAAGCTGTGGAGCATCCTTCTCAAGTCGTGTGTTCATTTGCTCAATACCCTGAAGAACATTGCGCCTTCATGGTTAACTTGGATGAGAATTACATCCCAAGAAGCTATGAAGAAGCAATCATGGATAAAGAATGGAAGGAGTCAGTTGGAGCTGAGGCAGGAGCTATGATCAAGAATGATACATGGTATGAGAGTGAGTTACCAAAAGGGAAGAAGGCTGTGACTAGTAGTGGATATTCACAATCAAGTATAAGGCAGATGGAAAGATTGAGAGGAAGAAGTCAAGGCTGGTTGCAAGAGGTTTCACTCAAACTTATGGAGAAGATTACATAGAAACCTTTGCACCAGTAGCTAAACTACATACAATCCGGATTGTGTTAAGCTTGGCTGTGAATCTTGGATGGGGGTTATGGCAAATGGATGTGAAGAATGCCTTTCTACAAGGTGAACTTGAGGATGAAGTGTATATGCATCCACCTCCAGGCCTTGAACACTTAGTGAAGAGAGGGAATGTGTTGAGATTGAAGAAAGCTATCTATGGGCTGAAGCAATCACCAAGAGCTTGGTACAACAAGCTGAGCACCACACTCAATGGCCGAGGCTTCAAGAAATCTGAACTAGATCACACTCTTTTCACACTCACCACCCCCTCAGGTATGATTGCACTCCTTGTGTATGTTGATGATATCATTATCACAGGAAGTGATAAGGAGGGTATCATAGCAACCAAGGAGTTCCTTAAATCCATGTTTGAGATTAAAGACTTGGGAGAAATGAAATACTTTCTTGGAATTGAGATATGTAGATCCAAGGAAGGTTTGTTCATGTCCCAAAGGAAATATACACTTGATCTTTTGAAAGGTGCAGGTGCTTATGGAGGCAAGACAGCAAGGATGCCTATGGAGGATGGCTACAAAGTCCCACGAGAGGGGGAGATTGAAGACAGCAAGCCTTATCAGGATCCTAAACTCTATAGAAAACTAGTTGGCAAATTGATTTATCTTACCATAACTAGACCTGACATTTGCTTTGCTGTGAATCAGGTGAGTCAACACATGCAAGTGCCTAAGGAGCATCACTGGCGCATGGTAGAGAGGATCTTGATGTATCTCAACGGCTCACCTGATCAAGGAGTATGGATGGGCTGCAATGGAAGCACTGAAGTGGTGGGATACTGTGATGCGGATTGGGCTGGTGATAGAGCAGACAGGAGATCAACCACAGGCTATTGCACATTCATTGGAGGCAACTTGGTGACTTGGAAGAGTAAGAAGCAGAAGGTGGTGTCTTGCTCAAGTGCAGAAGCTGAGTATAGAGCTATGCTGAAGCTCACCAACGAGTTAGTATGGATCAAAGGCATCTTGAAGCATTTGGAGATTGATCAAGCCACGCCAATGACCATGCATTGTGACAACCAAGCAGCTATCCACATTGCCTCCAACTCGGTGTTCCATGAGAGAACCAAGCACATTGAAGTTGATTGCCACAAGGTGAGGCAGATGATCATCCTAGGAGTCATCTTGCCATGCTACACAAGAAGTGAAGATCAGTTAGCGGATGTGTTCACCAAGGCTGCAAGACAGAAGACAATGGAGTCCATTCACATCAGGTTGGGCCTCATTGATCTTGGGAAGAGAAGGAGCTGATCCCCTTTGGCTGTGAGGTCTTTACTCTTTTTCCCTTATCAAGGTTTTATCCCAATGGGTTTTCCTTGGTAAGGTTTTTAATGAGGAAGATCTCATGGCTGTCCAAGCTTAGACTTTCACAAAGCTAAGCTTGAGGGGGAGTGTTAATCAGAGTTGAGACATTTGAGGTAAAGACACAAAGGAGTTGAGAACATAAAGAGAGCAAAGAGGTGAAGAGGAGGAATGGGTTGATCATCCGTACAAGGCCGTACAAGTGATCATCCGTACAAGGTAAAAAGGGATCAAGTAACTATCCAAGTAACTCCCATGTACTGAGCTTAAGTTACACTCGGCCAAGACCGTATCCGAACGTTGAGAGGATAAGGGAGACGCGGCTTGACAGCTAGGACAGGCTGGCAAGAGCTGGAAAGGAAGAGCATCTAGTCTTGGATCAAGAAGATGCTCCAAACGTGTGAAGACACTCATTGGCCGGTTCAAATTAAAGCTTAGGCTCCTCTTTGACTCTACATGCTTACTTAGCTTTATGATTTCGAAAACCCTAAGTGTGTGGACCTATATATATGTAATCTCATCTCTTAATAAAAATTAGATAGTTCTAAACAATCTTTCTCTTTACTCATTTCACTATGATTCTCCATTAGTCTCGAAGTTGTCTCTTAATCTCTTATTCTCCTTCTTTAATCCTTTCTAAACTCAGATAATCCTTTACATTCCTAAAAGTCAGAGATGGGGATGCTACACAAGAGCAAGAAATGGTCTTGAAGCTCTTGGCGAGCATGGAGTCATCATATGGGTGGCTGGTGGAGATGGTTCTAAGAGGGGAACAGCTTCCTGAAATGAAAGAGATATGTGTGCTTATAAGAAGGGCGCATGAGATGATGAGAGAAGATGAGAGGCTAACCATGAGTAGGAGTGAGAGCTCATGGAAGCCAACTGGGAGTAGGAGTGAGAGCTTCCAGAAGCTAACCATGAGTAGGAGTGAGGGCTCATGGAGGCTAACCGGGAGTAGGAGTGAGGGCTTCCGGAAGAGGAGGAGGTGCAGAATGCTATCCAAAGCTTCTATCAACATAGGAAAGGGTAGGAAGAGAGTTGTGGGAGAGTGTTCTTACTCAGCCTACATGGGGGAATCAGTAGAAGACAGTGGGGTGTTAAAAGAGCAGAAGAAAGGGAGTGGAGCTGATGATCGCATCACCAGGAAGGAATGGAGAATGTTCATGAACATGTACAAGCCTTAGCAGCAAGCAAGAAGCATGCTATACAATCCGGAGCTTCTAAACCCATTGTGATTGATTCTGGAGCAAGTCATCATATGATCAGTGATAGGAGGCTTATAAGTGAGATCAAGGCTGCAACAGGGAGTGTTATGATAGCTAATGGTGCCATGATCCCAATAGAAGGAGTGGGAAAGCTCAAACTGTTTGAGAAGGACACGGCTGCCTTCTACATGCCTCAGTTCACTTCAAATCTATTATCTGTGAAGAAAGCTACCATTGATCTTGGTTGTCAAGTAGTATTCAGACCTGATGAAGTTGAGTTTCAAGATTTGAAGACTGGGAGAGTCATTGGCAGAGGAGACAGCAAGAACCAGCTATACCACCTCGACTTGGCTAAGACCTCTAATCCCTTTGATTCTATTTGCTTGAGTAGTACTGCTGAGAAGATTGATAGTATTACTTGGCATGCTAGATTAGGACATCCTCATGCTCGTTCCATTGAATTGATAATCCCTAATATGTCATTCAATCACCTGGATTGTGAAGCATGCATATTAGGAAAGCATTGTAGGACTGTTTTCCCAACATCTGAGACTACTTATGATCATTGCTTTGATCTAGTTCACTCGGACGTGTGGACCGCTCCATGCATGTCTAGAGACAGCCATAAATACTTTGTGACATTCATTGATGAGAAGTCTAAGTATACATGGCTCACATTGCTTCCATCTAAAGATAGGGTGCTAGAAGCTTTTATGAACTCCCAAGCATATGTATCTAATCAATACAATGCTACTGTGAAGGTACTGAGATCAGACAACGGAGGTGAATACATCAGCAATGCCTTCAAGAGTCATCTAGCCAAGCATGGGATTGTGCATCAAACCAGTTGTCCCTACACACCACAGCAGAATGGTGTAGCTGAGAGGAAGAATAGGCACTTGATGGAGGTTGCTAGGTCGATGATGTTTCATGCAAATGTCCCAAAACGGTTTTGGGGAGATGCTGTACAGACTGCTTGCTATCTCATCAACCGGGTCCCAACCAAGATACTGAAGAATCTGTCTCCATTTGAGGTGCTGAATAAGAGCAAGCCTTTTATTGATCACCTACGAGTATTTGGGTGTGTATGCTATGTCATGACTCCAGGAGAACAGAGAAACAAGCTGGAGGCAAAGAGTACTAAGGCTATGTTCATTGGATACTCTATCACTCAGAAGGGATACAAGTGCTATGATCCTGAAGCAAGGAGAGTGATGGTATCTAGAGAAGTGAAGTTTATTGAATCAAAAGGGTATTATGAAGAAAATGAGTGGGAAAATCTGAAGGATTTGTCTCAAGCTCCATCTGATAGAGCAACAACACTTAGGGTGCTGTTGGAGAAGCTAGGGATAGGGTTATCCCCAGGATCAGGAATCTGGAAGAAGAGAGTCTTCCAATCCGACTAGTGAAGCTGAAAAAACAACTCCTCTTGATCATGAGAGGGGGAATGGAACTGAATCTCATGAGCAAGTGCAAAATCAAGAAGATTCAGGCCAGCATAATCAAGAAGTGACACAGGAAGTAGAGAGTGGTGCTCAGTCTAGTGGAGATGGGCAAAGAGAGTCTACTGGCTCAGATGAGAGTGGAGAGTGGGAAGGAGATCCTAATGGGTCAAATGAGAGTGGTGCTCAATCAAGTGAAGATGGGAAAGAGCCACAAGAAGAACAAGTTCAGGAGCTAAGGAGGAGCACAAGGGTACGCTTCCAACTGGGTAAACACGAGAGTGTACTACAATGCCCAGGCTGTGGAGCATCCTTCTCAAGCTATGTGTTCCTTTGCAGAGTTTCCGGACGAGCATACAGCCTTCACAGTAAGCTTGGATGAGAGCTATATTCCAAGGACATATGAAGAAGCTATAGCTTTAAAGGAGTGGAGAGATTCAGTTGCTGATGAGTCCGGAGCCATGATTAAGAATGAAACGTGGTATGAGAGTGAGCTGCCTAAAGGGAAGAAGGCAGTGACTAGTAAATGGGTGTTCACAATCAAGTTTCATCCTGATGGAAGAATAGAGAGGCGCAAGTCTAGGTTGGTGGCAAGAGGATTTACTCAGACATATGGTGAGGACTATGTTGAGACCTTTGCTCCTGTGGCTAAACTTCATACTATCAGGATTGTATTATCTTTAGCTGTGAATCTTGAGTGGGATTTGTGGCAAATGGATGTGAAGAATGCATTCCTACAAAGAGAGTTGGAAGATGAAGTACACATGCATCCACCACCAGGTCTTGAACATCTAGTAAAGAAGGGTAAAGAAGGGTAATGTGATTCATCCTGGTTTGATTGGAACAACGATGAAGCTGTGCTATTTCCAAACTTGGAAACTGGAATCACCTGATTTGAAAGTGGGATAACTTCTTTTCGCCAACTCCTATGAGATATATTCAACTTCCTGGTGATTCTCCACAACTTTATGTATCTAAATCAAGCTTCTCACAAAGTGAATCATCCTGGTTTGATGGGAACGACGATGAAGCTGTGCTATTCCCAAACTGGGAAACTGGAATCACCTGATTTGAAAGTGGGATAACTTCTTCATCCCAACTCCTATGAGATTTATTCAACTTCCTGGTGATTCTACACCACTTTATGTATCCAAATCAAGCTTCTCAGAAAGTGATTCATCCTGTTTTGACTGGAACGACGATGAAGCTGTGCTATTCCCAAACTGGGAAACTGGAATCACCTGATTTGAAAGTGGGATAACTTCTTCATCCCAACTCCTATGAGATTTATTCAACTTCCTGGTCATTCTCCACCACTTTATGTATTCAAATCAAGCTTCTCACAAAGTGATTCATCCTGGTTTGATTGGAACAACGAAGAAGCTGTGTTATTCCCAAACTGGGAAACTGGAATCACCTGATTTGAAAGTGGGATAACTTCTTCATCCCAACTCCTATGAGATTTATTTAACTTCCTGGTGATTCTCCACCACTTTATATATCCAAATCAAGCTTCTCACAAAGTGATTCATCCTGGTTTGATTGGAACAACAATGAAGCTGTGCTATTCCCAAACTGGGAAACTGGAATCACCTGATTTGAAAGTGGGATAACTTCTTCATCCGAACTCCTATGAGATTTATTCAACTTCCTGGTGATTCTCCACCACTTTATGTATCCAAATCAAGCTTCTTACAAAGAGATTCATCCTATTTTGATTGGAATGACGAAGAAGCTGTGCTATTCCCAAACTGGGAAACTGGAATCACCTGATTTGAAAGTGGGATAACTTCTTTTCGCCAACTCCTATGAGATTTATTCAACTTCCTGGTGATTCTCCACAACTTTATGTATCTAAATCAAGCTTCTCACAAAGTGAATCATCCTGGTTTGATGGGAACAACGATGAAGCTGTGCTATTCCCAAACTGGGAAACTGGAATCACCTGATTTGAAAGTGGGATAACTTCTTCATCCCAACTCCTATTATTGAGATGAAGACCAAGGAGGCTGAGACAGTAACTTTAGAGTTTTACTGTGGTAACTTTATTTTAACCACAGTAACTACTTGGGGAAGTTATCTGATGGGATGAGAAGGTAACTTAGTGAAGAGAAGAGAGGAAACTCGACCAAAGAGGATAAGTGAGGTTAAGGAAGGATAAGGGATCACTTTGACAGCCTGTATGATGCTGGAAAGGAGAAGTTACCTTTATACTAGTGCAAGCATGTGAGAAAGCACAGCCAAGTGATTCAAAAGGAGTTCCAGCCTGTCCTTTGACTACACATGCTTAACCATTTCGAATTTCCTTGTTGCTCTCTCTATTAATACTTGTAAACCTCATCAGTTATTAATTAATGGAGTTTTGAGTCTCTCTCTCTTTATTCTCTCACTAGAATCTCTTAATCTCTTTAATCTTTTCATCTGATTATCCCTGATTGGTTGAATCATGCTCTAATACACAAAAGTGTATATGGTATCAGAGCCAGGTTGCTAAAAAGGGGAGAGTGTGATTTCGTTTTTCATAAAATCTGGGTGTTCTTGAGTGTTCTTGAGGGTTCTTGAGTGTTCTTGGTGTTCTTGAGTTCTGGTCTTTATTATCTGAGTGGTGTGAGATATTCTGATGGATTCAAACTATCTCAACATGGAAATGAAGCACAGATCTAGTACAACCATGGAGCTTGAAGAAGAGAGGGATGGCGATTGGTCAAGATGGGCAAAGAGAGCTTTGGAAAGCTGTGGGTTATGGAGTAGTCATGGAAAGGGGAAACCTTTCATGGAAATGGCTACTGAAGAAGGTCAGACAAGAGGTCTGAAGCTGGGAAATGAAGTTGTTCAAGGAGACACTACAAAGAGTGAGATTGAAGCAACTTTAGGCAAGTCCAAGCTTGTGAGAGTCGTTGAGGACAGAGGGGTGATCCGCGGCTTGAGACAAGGAAAGGATGAGTGTTATCAGCTTGTGGGAAGGCTGAGAGAAGTATGGTCGGAGCTAGATGTGGTGAAGACACACACATCAAATCCGAGATGTTGTCAAGAAAGGAGGAAGCAAGATGTGATCTTCAGCTTCCTTATGGAAGAGGTATGTGAGCTTGTTAAATATACTTGTGATGTGTGGGAAATGAACAGGAAGCCAGAAAGATGGAAGGGAGGTACAAGCTGTAAGAGGGGAAGGTTGAGAAAACTTTCTAAGGAGTGGTTAATGAAGAGAAGGGCATGGAGAAAGGATAGCGAGTCTGAGCACTTAAGTGACAGGATGAGTGTAATCTTGAAGAGAATCAAGGATGTACTTCAGCAGATGGTTATAGGAGAGTGTTCATACTCAGCTTACATGGGAGAGACAGTAGGAGACAGTGCGGATATGAGAGGAATGGATACCAAGAGGGCAGATGAGTGTGTGACAAAGAAGGAATGGGATGAGTTGGTTAAGCATGTGTATGCTTTGGCTACGACCCGGAGTCTGGGTGCTCCTGCCAAAGCATCCACATCTAAACCCATCATCATTGACTCTGGAGCAACACACCACATGATCAGTGACAAGAGACTAATCAGTGAGGTTAAAGCAGCAACAGGGAGTGTCATGATAGCCAATGGTACCAGGATCCCAATAGAAGGAGTGGGAAACCTCAAGCTGTTTGAGAAGAACTCCACTGCCTTCTACCTACCTCAGTTTACATCCAATCTAATCTCAGTTAAGAAGGCTACAGTTGATCTGGATTGTCAAGTGGTTTTCAGACCAAATGAAGTTGAGTTCCAGGATTTGAAGACTGGAAGGGTTATTGGCAGAGGAGACAGCAAGCATCAGCTCTATCATCTCCAAACAACTGAGGCGCCTAGTCCTGTGGAGTCTGTGTGTTTAAGCAGCACAACGGATAGGTGTGATAATCTCACATGGCATGCAAGGCTGGGACATCCTCATGCCAAGGCAATTGAACTGATTCTACCAAGTATGGCGTTCAATCACTTGGAGTGTGAAGCTTGTATACTTGGAAAGCACTGTAGGACTGTCTTCCCAACATCAGAAACCAGATATGAGAATTGCTTTGATCTGGTGCATTCAGACGTGTGGACAGCTCCCTGTATGTCTAGAGACAGCCATAAGTACTTTGTGACTTTCATTGATGAGAAGTCCAAGTACACATGGATCACCATGATTCCCTCCAAAGACAGAGTCCTAGAAGCCTTCATGAACTTCCAAGCATATGTTACTAATCAGTACAATGCCACTGTGAGGATTCTGAGGTCTGATAATGGAGGAGAATACACTAGCAATGCTTTCAAGAGTCATCTTGCAAAGCATGGGATTGTGCAACAAACTAGCTGTCCTTACACACCACAACAAAATGGGGTGGCTGAGAGGAAGAACAGACATTTGATGGAGGTTGCGAGATCAATCATGTTCCACATGAATGTCCCTAAGAGGTTTTGGAGTGATGCTGTTCAGACTGCTTGCTATCTCATCAATAGAGTGCCAACCCGTGTCTTGAAGAAA
Organism: Brassica napus; assembly: GCF_020379485.1. NCBI lineage: Eukaryota > Viridiplantae > Streptophyta > Magnoliopsida > Brassicales > Brassicaceae > Brassica > Brassica napus. The sequence continues at coordinate 52,404 of NW_026016779.1, read as the reverse complement.
CTGTCTCCCTTTGAAGTATTGAACAAGGCCAAGCCACACATTGATCATTTGAGAGTCTTTGGGTGCTTATGTTATGTGATGATTCCCGGAGAAAGAAGGAACAAGCTAGAAGCAAAGAGTACTAAAGCTATGTTCATTGGGTACTCAATCACTCAGAAAGGCTACAAATGTTATGATCCAATAACTAGGAGGGTTATGGTATCTAGAGAAGTGAAGTTTGTTGAGTCTAAAGGGTATTATGAGGAGAAGAAATGGGAAGACCTAGAGGATCTGTCCCGAGCTCCATCAGAGAAGGCAACAACATTGAGAGTGTTGTTGGAGAGGCTAGGGATAGGATTATCCCAAGATCAGGAACCAGGAAGAACCGGACCTTCTAATCAAACTGGAGAAGCTGGAGGAACAACCCCTCTTGATCATGAGAGGGGGAATGGATCTGAATCAGGGGAGCAGGAGCATAACCAAGAGGATTCAGGTCAGCATGATCAGGAGGAGACACAGGAAGTAGAGAGTGAAGCTCAGTCAGGTGGAAATGAGCAGGGAGAACCTACTGGTTTAAGAGAGGAAGCACAAGAGAATGTTCAGGCTGAAGAACAGGTTGAGACCTTGCGGAGGAGCACAAGGATAAGGAGGGATCCTTCCAACTGGGTAAACACGAGAGTGTACTACAATGCCCAGGCTGTGGAGCATCCCTCTCAAGCCGTGTGTTCCTTTGCAGAGTTTCCAGAAGAGCACATGGTGTTTATGTGTAACTTGGATGAGAATGAGATACCAAGATCTTATGAAGAAGCTATGAAGCACAAGGTTTGGAGAGATTCAGTAGGAGATGAAAGGGATGCAATGATCAGGAATGATACTTGGTATGAGAGTGAGTTACCTAAAGGGAAGAAGGCAGTTTCAAGCAGATGGATCTTCACCATCAAGTACCTTGCAAATGGGGAGATAGATAGGCGCAAGACTAGGCTGGTTGCAAGAGGATTTACACAGACTTATGGGGAAGATTACATTGATACTTTTGCACCAGTGGCCAAGCTTCACACAATTCGAATTGTGTTATCTATTGCAACAAACTTGGAGTGGGATTTGTGGCAAATGGATGTGAAGAATGCTTTCTTGCAAGGTGAACTTGAAGATGAAGTATACATGCATCCACCTCCTGGTCTTGAGCATCTAGTAAAGCCAGGGAATGTTTTGAGATTGAAGAAGGCTATATATGGGCTGAAGCAGTCTCCTAGAGCTTGGTACAGAAAGCTTAGTACAACTCTCAATGGGAGAGGGTTCAGGAAGTCTGAACTAGATCATACACTCTTCACACTGGTTGGACCATCAGGGATCATAGTGATTTTGGTGTATGTGGATGATTTGATTATCACAGGGAGTGATAAGGCTGGGATTAAAGCCACCAAAGAGTTTCTCAAGTCTGTGTTTGATATTAAAGACTTGGGAGAGATGAAGTATTTTTGGGGATTGAGATATGCAGATCTAAGGAGGGTTTGTTTATGTCTCAAAGGAAGTATACTATGGATATGCTGAAGGAGACTGATGTGCTTGGAGGGAAGATAGCTAAGACACCTCTTGAGGAAGGGTATAAGGTCTTGCGTGAGGGGGAGGTTGAAGAGAACCAGTTGTTTGAGGATGCTAAGCTGTATAGGAGGATGGTGGGTAAGCTGATCTACTTGACTATCACCAGACCTGATATATGCTTTGCTGTGAATCAAGTGAGCCAACATATGCAGGCGCCAAAGGTACATCACTGGAAGATGGTTGATAGGATACTGAGGTATTTGAGTGGCTCACATGGACAAGGAGTTTGGATGGGTTGCAATGGCAGTACAGAAGTGGTTGGGTATTGTGATGCTGATTGGGCAGGAGATAGAGTGGACAGGAGATCAACTACTGGGTATTGTACATTCATTGGAGGGAATCTGGTTACTTGGAAGAGTAAGAAGCAGAAGGTCATCTCCTGTTCAAGTGCTGAAGCTGAGTATAGAGCTATGTTGAAGCTTACAAATGAGTTGGTGTGGATCAAGGGGATCTTGAAGCACTTGGAGATCGAGCAGGCCACACCTATGACAATGCATTGTGACAATCAAGCAGCTATCCACATTGCCTCCAATTCAGTGTTTCATGAGAGAACAAAGCACATAGAGGTGGATTGTCATAAGGTGAGGCAGATGATCATCTTAGGAGTGATTCTGCCATGTTATACAAGAAGTGAAGATCAGCTTGCAGATGTGTTTACTAAGGCAGCGAGATTGAAGACAATGGAGTCCATACTGTCAAGGCTTGGACTCATTGATCTGACTCCTAGGAGCTGAGCCCCTTAACCATGGAGTCTCCACTCTTTTTCCCTCATCAAGGTTTTATCCCAATGGGTTTTACTTGGTGAGGTTTTTAACGAGGGAGGTCTTCATGGTTTCCAAGCTTGACTTGTTCTACATGGTCAAGCTTGAGGGGGAGTATTGAGATGAAGACCAAGGAGGCTGAGACAGTAACTTTAGAGTTTTACTGTGGTAACTTTATTTTAACCACAGTAACTACTTGGGGAAGTTATCTGATGGGATGAGAAGGTAACTTAGTGAAGAGAAGAGAGGAAACTCGACCAAAGAGGATAAGTGAGGTTAAGGAAGGATAAGGGATCACTTTGACAGCCTGTATGATGCTGGAAAGGAGAAGTTACCTTTATACTAGTGCAAGCATGTGAGAAAGCACAGCCAAGTGATTCAAAAGGAGTTCCAGCCTGTCCTTTGACTACACATGCTTAACCATTTCGAATTTCCTTGTTGCTCTCTCTATTAATACTTGTAAACCTCATCAGTTATTAATTAATGGAGTTTTGAGTCTCTCTCTCTTTATTCTCTCACTAGAATCTCTTAATCTCTTTAATCTTTTCATCTGATTATCCCTGATTGGTTGAATCATGCTCTAATACACAAAAGTGTATACCTATGAGGTTTATTCAACTTCCTGGTGATTCTCCACCACTTTATGTATTCAAATCAAGCTTCTCACAAAGTGATTCATCCTGGTTTGATTGGAACGACGAAGAAGCTGTGCTATTCCCAAGCTGGAAAACTGGAATCATCTTATTTGAAAGTGGGATAACTTCTTCATCCCAACTCCTATGAGATTTATTCAACTTCCTGGCCATTCTCCACCACTTTATGTATCCAAATCAAGCTTCTCACAAAGTGATTCATCCTGGTTTGATTGGAACGACGAAGAAGCTGTGCTATTCCCAAACTCGAAAACTGGAATCACCTGATTTGAAGTTGGGATAACTTCTTCATCCCAACTCCTATGAGATTTATTCAACTTCCTGGTGATTCTCCACCACTTTATGTATCCAAATCAACCTTCTCACAAAGTGATTCATCCTGGTTTGATTGGAACAACGATGAAGCTGTCCTATTCCCAAACTGGGAAACTGGAATCACCTGATTTGAAAGTGGGATAACTTCTTTTCGCCAACTCCTATGAGATTTATTCAACTTCCTGGTGATTCTCCACCACTTTATATATCCAAATCAAGCTTCTCACAAAGTGATTCATCCTGGTTTGATTTGAACGACGATGAAGCTGTGCTATTCCCAAACTGGGAAACTGGAATCACCTGATTTGAAAGTGGGATAACTTCTTCATCCCAACTCCTATGAGATTTATTTAACTTCCTGGTGATTCTCCACCACTTTATGTATCCAAATCAAGCTTCTTACAAAGATATTCATCCTGGTTTGATTGGAATGACGAAGATGCTGTGCTATTCCCAAACTGGGAAACTGGAATCACCTGATTTGAAAGTGGGATAACTTCTTCATCCCAACTCCTATGAGATTTATTCAACTTCCTGGTGATTCTCCACCACTTTATGTATCCAAATCAAGCTTCTCACAAAGTGATTCATCCTGGCTTGATTGGAACGACGAAGAAGCTGTGCTATTCCCAAACTGGGAAACTGGAATCACCTGATTTGAAATTGGGATAACTTCTTCATCCCAACTCCTATGAGATTTATTTAACTTCCTGGTGATTCTCAACCACTTTATGTATCCAAATCAACCTTCTCACAAAGTGATTCATCCTGGTTTGATCGGAAGGACAAAGAAGCTGTCCTATTCCCAAACTGGGAAACTGGAATCACCTGATTTGAAAGTGGGATAACTTCTTTTCGCCAACTCCTATGAGATTTATTCAACTTCCTGGTGATTCTCCACCACTTTATGTATCCAAATCAAGCTTCTCACAAAGTGATTCATCCTGGTTTGATTTGAACGACGATGAAGTTGTGCTATTCCCAAACAGGGAATCACTTGCTGTTCTACTGCTTGTCTCACCTTGTGACAGTCCACTTCTATGTGTTTTGTCCTCTCATGGAAGACTGAGTTGGATGCAATGTGTATTGCAGCTTGATTGTCACAATGCATGGTCATGGGAGTGGTGATCTCAATTCCCAAGTCGCCTAGAAGCCCCTTTATCCAGATAAGCTCACTGGTTAGCTTCCTCATTGATCTGTACTCTGCTTCTGCACTTGAGAAAGACACCACCTTCTGCTTCTTGCTCTTCCAAGTGACCAGATTCCCTCCAATGAATGTACAATAGCCGGTGGTTGACCTTCTGTCTACTCTGTCCCCAGCCCAATCTGCATCACAGTATCCTATCACCTCAGTGTTCTTGTTGCAAGCCATCCATACACCCTGACCTGGCGCCTCTCTCAAGTATCTTAGGATCCTCTCCACCATGTTCCAGTGATGAACCTTGGGAGTTTGCATGTGCTGGCTTACTTGATTAACTGCAAAGCACACATCTGGCCGAGTGATGGTTAGATAGATCAGCTTCCCAACCATCCTTCTATACTGCTTGACATCTTCAAATGGAGTATCTTCATACTCCCCCTCTCGCAATACCTTGTAACCTTCTTCAAGTGGTGTCTTGGCTTGTCTTCCTCCAAGATCTCCTGCCTCCTTTAAGATGTCCAGGGTATACTTTCTTTGGGACATGAACAATCCTTCCTTTGATCTGCACATCTCAATGCCGAGGAAGTACTTCAGTTCTCCTAGGTCTTTGATATCAAATGCGGCTTTAAGAAAGGTCCTGGTTGAACTGATCCCCTCCTTGTCACAACCAGTGATGATGATATCATCCACATAGACTAGAATCACAACAATCCCTTGCTTGCTGGTGAGAGTGAAGAGTGTGTGATCCGCTTGAGACTTCACAAAGCCTCTCCCATTCAGTGTAGTGCTCAGCTTGTGATACCAAGCTCTTGGTGATTGCTTCAAACCATATATGGCTTTTCTGAGTCTGAGTACATTCCCTGGTTTCACCATCTCTTCCATTCCCGGCGGTGGTCTCATATATACCTCATCTTCTAGTTCACCTTGCAAGAAGGCATTCTTCACATCCATTTGCCAAAGATCCCACTCTTGATTTACTGCCAGTGAGAGGATAATCCGGATTGTGTGGAGCTTGGCCACTGGTGCAAAGGTGTCTAGATAGTCTTCTCCATAAACTTGTGTGTATCCTCTTGCTACCAATCTGGTCTTCTTTCTTTCTGGCTTCCCATTTGCAAGATACTTGATGGTGTGTATGAGTCTGCTGGTCACGGCTTTCTTTCCTTTTGGAAGCTCTGTCTCATACCAGGTGTTGTTCCTCTCCATGGCTCCCATTTCATCATTCACTGATTCCCTCCATTCATCATCTTCCATAGCTTCTGCATATGTTCTTGGTATCCATTCCTGATCCAATGAACCCACAAAGGCTTGATGTTCTTCTGGATAGTGAGCTAGGGAGCACACGCCACTGGGTGGGTGAGCTACTGCCTCTGCATTGAAGTAGACTCTGGTGTTGTTCCAGTTTGAAGCCGGCTTCTTGATCCTAGTACTTCTCCTAAGTACTGGCTGATCATTTTCATTCTGAGTGCCTTCTCCACCTTCCAAGTTCTGATTCTGATCCTCCACTTCCTCCTCTTGGTCATGGTGCTCTTCTTGATCATGAACTTCCTCAGATACAGGTGGTTCACCCTGATTTCCCCCCTCAGGATCAAGGGGAGCAGCTTCTTGAATCTCAACTTCATATGTAGTTGTCTCGGTTTGCTCTTCAGACCGGCTTGATCCTCCCACATTATCGGATCCTGCTTTGTTGAAGCTTACATGATCCAAGAGAGCTTGGTGGTTATTCTAGAAGAGGAAGCAACCTGTTGAGAAGTATGATGAAGGATGAAGAAGCAATATCCAAGGCGGCTTCAAGTGTTGAGGTGATTGGAGAGTGGCTGAAGCATCCTCATGTAGCTCAAGCAACAAGGTGGCGACTCTATAAGAAGAAGAAGCAGCCAAGACTCAGTAAGAGAAGTTGTATCTCCAAGAAGAGGCTGATCTGGTGTGTCCGAGCACTTCAACCTAACAAGAGGTTAGGTGAAAGGGGGAGAGACCAAGATTAGGCAGTAAGGAGAGTACAAGGCGTGGGATGATTGTAGAGGCCATGATCCAGAGTCTTTGTGTCCCTTACATTGTTGGTAAGGCACAAAGACTCACTGGCCAATCCCTAGGCCTTGGAGACTTTACTCTTTTTCCCTCATCAAGGTTTTGTCCCAAAGGGTTTTCCTTGGTGAGGTTTTTAATGAGGAAGTTCTTCAAGGTTCCAAGCTTGACTTAGGATCAGCTAGAGTCAAGCTTGAGGGGGAGTGTTAACTTGAAGAGAAGAAGTGGAGAAGCAAAAGTGATGAGTTGAGTTGGTGCTTGTGCAAAGACATGGCAAGATCTTCAGAGATTGTATGTTAAGGCTTTGGGAGAGTCTTAAGGCTTCAGAAGTGGTCTGATGAGTGTGCAAAGATATATGTTTTTGCCATGTCTTTGTCCTGGCTCTTCCATAGGTAAGCTGACCCCAAGTCTCCTCATGACTTGTCTGAGATTGGCTGCTCTATCTGATGCGGATTGAGACAAGTTCTCCAGCTCATTCCAATCCTTGTTGTTGTAGTACCCTCTGGTTTCTACAAACTTCACATCTCTAGATACCAAGACTCTCCTAGTCTCTGGTTCATAGCACTTATAGCCCTTCTGGTTTGGTGAATACCCAATGAACATAGCTCTTGTGCTCTTAGCCTCCAGTTTGTTCCTCAGTTCTCCTGGTTTCAAAACAAAACAAAGGCACCCAAACACACGCATATGATCAATAGATGGTTTAGCTTTGTTCAATACCTCAAATGGAGAGTAGTCTTGTAGAACTCTGGTAGGAATGCGGTTGATCAGGTAGCATGCAGTTAGGACCGCATCACCCCAAAAACTCTTTGGGACACTAGTATGGAACATCATGCTCCTAGTGACCTCCATGAGATGCCTGTTCTTCCTCTCGGCCACACCATTTTGTTGGGGAGTGTATGGACAGCTGGTTTGATGGATCACACCTCGTTTGGCTAGATGAGCTTTGAATGCATTGCTGGTGTACTCTCCTCCATTATCTGATCTCAAAATCTTAACTTTGGCATTATAATGGTTAGAGACATATGTTTCAAAGTTTATAAATGCATCTAAGACCCTATCCTTTGATTGTAAGAGAGTGATCCATGTGTACTTGGATTTCTCATCAATAAAGGTCACAAAATACTTGTGATGTTCTCTAGAAAGACATGGAGCTGTCCATACATCCGAGTGGATTAAATCAAAGCAGTGTTCATAGATTGTACTAGACTTGGGAAATACAGTTTTGCAATGTTTTCCTAAGATACAAGCTTCACAATCTTGTTGGAATGAAATACTAGGCAACATGATGTTCAAGGCACGAGAATGAGGATGTCCTAATCTAGCATGCCACATTACATCTTTAGGGAAATTAAAACTTGAATTGAAAGCAACAGATAGATCGGATGCAAGCTTAGTGTCTTCTAGCAAGTACAGGTTTCCCTTGCTCACACCTTTGCCAAGCAACCTACATGAGTCAATATCCTGAAAGTAGACATCATCAGGCGTAAATATAACATTGCAATTCAAGTCATTGGTCACCCTTTTCACAGATAATAGATTAGAAGTGAAACTAGGCATGTAGAAGGCTTTGGATTCTTTCTCAAATAATTTAAGTTCCCCTATGCCTTTAATTGGAACCTTGTTACCATCAGCTATCATAACATTTCCTACTGCAGGAGTGATATTTTTAATCAAGTTTAAATCACTAATCATGTGATGAGAGGCTCCTGAGTCTATGACTAAGGGTTTAACTCTATCAGATTCATGAGCAACTTGAAACGCCGTGAATAAACTCCTAGGCAATTGATATGATGCACTAAGAGAGGAACCAAGAGTTTTACCAGACTCCTTGAGAGCTTTGATGAGTGCCTCAATGTCAGATTTCTTGATGGACTCATCCTGGTTTCCCTTGCCCTCATGAGTGCGGTAGGCCGTGGAAGCTTCTCCTACATCACCTGAGTAGTTTGCTCGACCATCAGTCTTGAACTTAGCCGGTTTGAGGTGTGGGTGAAGTATCCAGCACTTGTCCTTGCCGTGACCCTTCCTCTTGCAATGATCACACACCCACACTTTCTTTTCCTCCGGCTTGTAGTACCCTTTGTTGGCTACTCCGGCAGGTTTGCTCTCGGCTCCTTCAGCTTGATTGGCCATCACTAGCTCTCCCTTTCTCTTAAAGAGACCCACTGAGCCGTGCTCCTTCTGAATCTCAGCACACACTTCATCTAGAGATGGAAGCTCCTTGTTCCTCAGTATGTGCCTAATAAGGTCATCATACCCTGGGTTGAGAGTGAGCAGCAAGGCAAAGACCTTATCTTGCTCCCTTCTTTCATGTAGAACATCCGGATCAACTATTGCGGGTCTGAGCATCTCTAGCTCAGCCCATAGAGACCGGAACTTCCCAAAATGAGCATCAAAGTCTGTGTCCTCTTGACTTAGAGAGTTGATTGCTTCTTTTACTTCATACACCTTGCTGATGTTGGATTTGTTGGCATACACCTTCTTGAGAGTATCCCACAGCTCCTTGGAAGTTTCACAGAATGCATAAGCCTCTTGGAGAGAAGGGGCGAGGCTATTCTGGATGATAGACAACACCATGAGGTCCTCCTGACCTTTCTTCTTATCCCCAGCATCCGCAACCACCACTTCTTTGCCATCCTCTCCTAGGACAGTCTTCTTGGTGGGGCGGCCTTCTTCAACAATCTCCCAAAGACCTCTGCCTCCGAGAGCTGTTTTGGCAAGTCTTGCCCATGTCAGGTAGTTAGGACCCTTGAGAGTAACTGGTATCATCACCATCTTTGGGTTCTCGGAGGTATCCATCAAGAGAGAAAGAGAAACGAAAGTTTTGGATGAACTTTGCTATTTTTGGCAAATTCTGGAAATGAGATTGAAGAACACCTCAAGAACAGGATGAACTTTGCCAAAAATAGAAATAAAACACAGAGAGTTCGCGGAAGAAAAAGAGATTTAGGTCTCAAGAGCACAGCTGCTCTGATACCATGTAAGTTTTAGAAGATTAAGGAGAGATTAAGAGAGAAGAGTGAGAGATGGAGAGAGTTTCCGTGAGAGTGTGACAAAGAGAATAGAAGGAGAATAAGTTTCCTTACTTGATTTGTTACACATGACAAGATATTTAAAGACATACAAGAATGCATAAACAATGAGAAGATAGTACAAGGAAAAGAATAAACAAAGAGGAAGCAGATCCGCGGATGGCTCGTTCAGCAAGAGGGATAGTGACAGCTCCCAAAGGTCAGCTCCCTCTCTCTTCTCTTAGACACACCCGTGACTCCTCCACTCACTTCTCTTCAACGGATACATGTCGACATTCCCACTCACTAGGAGATCTTTTAATCACTTGACCGAGTTGGTTAACTCATGACTTGCTTCCTTTCCTTGCAAGTCACTCTTAGGTTGTACAGACAGCCTTGTTCTCCAAGTTCCTATCTTCTTGCTTTATTCTTCATGTCAACACTTTATGTATCCAAATCAAGCTTCTCACAAAGTGATTCATCCTGGTTTGATTGGAACAACGATGAAGCTGTGCTATTCCCAAACTGGGAAACTGGAATCACCTGATTCGAAAGTGGGATAACTTCTTCATCCCAACTCTTATGAGATTTATTCAACTTCCTGGTGATTCTCCACCACTTTATGTATCCAAATCAAGCTTCTTACAAAGAGATTCATCCTGGTTTGATTGGAATGACGAAGAAGCTGTGCTATTCCCAAACTGGGAAACTGGAATCAGCTGATTTGAAAGTGGGATAACTTCTTCATCCCAACTCCTATGAGATAGATTTAACTTCCTAATGATTCTCCACCACTTTATGTATCCAAATCAAGCTTCTTACAAAGAGATTCATCCTGGTTTGATTGGAACGACGAAGAAGCTGTGCTATTCCCAAACTGGGAAACTGGAATCACCTGATTTGAAAGTGGGATAACTTCTTTTCGCCAACTCCTATGAGATTTATTCAACTTCCTGGTAATTCTCCACCACTTTATGTATCCAAATCAAGCTTCTCCCAAAGTGATTCATCCTGGTTTGACTGGAACGACGATGAAGCTGTGCTATTCCCAAACTGGGAAACTGGAATCACCTGATTTGAAAGTGAGATAACTTCTTCATGCCAACTCCTATGAGATTTATTCAACTTCCTGGTGATTCTCCACCACTTTATGTATCCAAATCAAGCTTCTCACAAAGTGATTCATCCTGGTTTGATTGGAACGACAGAGAAGCTGTCCTATTCCCAAACTGGGAAACTGGAATCACCTGATTTGAAAGTGGGATAACTTCTTTTCGCCAACTCCTATGAGATATATTCAACTTCCTGGTGATTCTCCACTACTTTATGTATCTAAATCAAGCTTCTCACAAAGTGAATCATCCTGGTTTGATGGGAACGACGATGAAGCTATGCTATTCCCAAACTGGGAAACTGGAATCACCTGATTTGAAAGTGGGATAACTTCTTCATCCCAACTCCTATGAGATATATTTAACTTCCTGGTGATTCTCCACCACTTTATATATCCAAATCAAGCTTCTCACAAAGTGATTCATCCTGGTTTGATTGGAACAACAATGAAGCTGTGCTATTCCCAAACTGGGAAACTGGAATCACCTAATTTGAAAGTGGGATAACTTCTTCATCCGAACTCCTATGAGATTTATTCAACTTCCTGGTGATTCTCCACCACTTTATGTATCCAAATCAAGCTTCTTACAAAGAGATTCATCCTAGTTTGATTGGAATGACGAAGAAGCTGTGCTATTCCCAAACTGGGAAACTGGAATCACCTGATTTGAAAGTGGGATAACTTCTTTTCGCCAACTCCTATGAGATTTATTCAACTTCCTGGTGATTCTCCACAACTTTATGTATCTAAATCAAGCTTCTCACAAAGTGAATTATCCTGGTTTGATGGGAACAACGATGAAGCTGTGCTATTCCCAAACTGGGAAACTGGAATCACCTGATTTGAAAGTGGGATAACTTCTTCATCCCAACTCCTATGAGATTTATTCAACTTCCTGGTGATTCTCCACCACTTTATGTATTCAAATCAAGCTTCTCACAAAGTGATTCATCCTGGTTTGATTGGAACGACGAAGAAGCTGTGCTATTCCCAAGCTGGGAAACTGGAATCACCTGATTTGAAAGTGGGATAACTTCTTCATCCCAACTCCTATGAGATTTATTCAACTTCCTGGCCATTCTCCACCACTTTATGTATCCAAATCAAGCTTCTCACAAAGTGATTCATCCTGGTTTGATTGGAACGACGAAGAAGCTGTGCTATTCCCAAACTAGAAAACTGGAATCACCTGATTTGAAATTGGGATAACTTCTTCATCCCAACTCCTATGAGATTTATTCAACTTCCTGGTGATTCTCCACCACTTTATGTATCCAAATCAACCTTCTCACAAAGTGATTCATCCTGGTTTGATTGGAACAACGATGAAGCTGTCCTATTCCCAAACTGGGAAACTGGAATCACCTGATTTGAAAGTGGGATAACTTCTTTTCGCCAACTCCTATGAGATTTATTCAACTTCCTGGTGATTCTCCACCACTTTATGTATCCAAATCAAGCTTCTCAGAAAGTGATTCAACCTGGTTTGATTTGAACGACGATGAAGCTGTGCTATTCCCAAACTGGGAAACTGGAATCACCTGATTTGAAAGTGGGATAACTTCTTCATCCCAACTCCTATGAGATTTATTTAACTTCCTGGTGATTCTCTATACACTTTTGTGTATGTAGAGTGATGAATGAATATCAAGAGATGATTTGTGTAGTTTGTATGAGATTAGGAGATTAAGAGAGACTAAGAGAATAAAGAACAAGAGAGAATACTCAAAACTCCATTAATTATTAACAATGAGGTTTACAAGGCTTTATATGAGTGATACAAGATACAATTCGAAATCATAGGGTCAGAGGAGATCAGGAACGTGTGGAGTCAAGGAGAGCCATCCAAAAGCAGCCAATGGGTGTTCTCACATGCTTGGACAGGCTGTAAAGGTGTTTTACCTTTCCAGCTATGACCAGACCTTATCCTGAATGCTTCTTCCTTATCCAGATTGCTCCTTCCTTATCCAGACTCTCCTTGGACGTGCTTCACTCTCCAAATGGGTGAAAGGTAACTTCCCAAAGTTATACCTTAGTTACCACAGTAAAACTAAAGTTACTGTGGTAAATCTCCAAAGTTACTGACTGCCCCATTACTCTTCCTCTATCAATGTACCCACTCTTTATCACCTCTTCTCAACACTCCCCCTCAAGCTTGACCATGTGGAACAAGTCAAGCTTGGAAACCATGAAGACCTCCCTCATTAAAAACCTCACCAAAGAAAACCCATTGGGATAAAACTTTGATGAGGGAAAAAGAGTGGAGACTCCATGGTTAAGGGGCTCAGCTCCTGGGAGTAAGATCAATGAGTCCAAGCCTGGATAGTATGGACTCCATTGTCTTCAATCTCGCTGCCTTGGTAAACACATCTGCAAGCTGATCTTCACTTCTTGTATAACATGGCAGAATCACTCCCAAGATAATCATCTGCCTCACCTTATGACAATCCACCTCTATGTGCTTTGTTCTCTCATGAAACACTGAGTTGGAGGCAATGTGGATAGCTGCTTGATTGTCACAATGCATAGTCATAGGAGTACTCTGCTCAATTGCTAGATGCTTCAAGATCCCTTTGATCCACACCAACTCGTTTGTGAGCTTCAACATGGCTCTATACTCAGCTTCAGCACTTGAACAAGAGATAACCTTCTGCTTCTTACTCTTCCAAGTAACCAAGTTCCCTCCAATGAATGTACAATACCCAGTAGTTGATCTCCTGTCCACTCTATCTCCTGCCCAATCAGCATCACAATACCCAACCACTTCTGTACTGCCATTACAGCCCATCCAAACTCCTTGTCCAGCCGTCCCACTCAGATACCTTAGTATCCTATCAACCATCTTCCAGTGATGGACCTTTGGCGCCTGCATATGTTGACTCACTTGATTCACAGCAAAGCATATATCTGGCCTGGTAATGGTCAAGTATATTAGCTTGCCAACCATCTTCCTATACAGCTTAGCATCCTCAAACAGCTGGTTCTCTTCAACCTCCCCCTCACGTAAGACCTTATACCCCTCTTCAAGAGGTGTCTTGGCTACCTTTCCTCCAAGTACATCAGTCTCCTTCAGCATATCCATTGTATACTTCCTTTGACACATAAACAAACCCTCCTTGGATCTGCATATCTCAATCCCCAAGAAATACTTCATCTCTCCCAAGTCTTTGATATCAAACACAGACTTGAGGAACTCTTTAGTGGCTTTAATCCCAGCCTTATTACTCCCTGTGATAATCAAATCATCCACATTTACCAGTATCACAATGATCCCTGAAGGTCCTGTCAAGGTGAAGAGAGTGTGATCTAATTCAGACTTCCTAAACCCTCTCCCATTGAGTGTTGTACTCAGCTTCCTGTACCAAGCTCTAGGTGATTGTTTCAGCCCATATATTGCCTTCTTTAACCTCAAAACATTCCCTGGCTTTACTAGATGCTCAAGACCAGGAGGCGGATGCATGTATACTTCATCTTCAAGTTCACCTTGCAGGAAAGCATTCTTCACATCCATTTGCCACAAATCCCACTCCAAGTTTGTTGCAATGGACAACACAATCCGAACTGTGTGCAGCTTAGCTACTGGTGCAAAGGTATCAATGTAATCCTCTCCATAGGTCTGTGTAAATCCTCTTGCAACCAATCTGGTCTTCTTCCTATCAATCTGTCCATTTGCTAGATACTTGATTGTGAAGATCCATCTACTAGATACAGCCCTCTTTCCCTTAGGCAGCTCACTCTCATACCATGTATCATTTTTGATCATAGCACCTGCTTCAGCTCCCACTGATTCTTTCCATTCCTTGTCTAACATAGCTTCTTCATAAGTCCTTGGTACATAACTCTCATCCAGACTAATCATAAAGGCATAATGCTCCTCTGGAAACTCAGCAAAGGAACACACGGCTTGAGAAGGATGCTCCACAGCCTGGGCATTGTAGTACACTCTCGTGTTTACCCAGTTGGAAGGATCCCTCTTTATCCTTGTGCTCCTCCTCAAAGCTTGAACCTGATCTTCAGTTTGCACACTAGCTGGTCTTAGATTTGGTGATTTAAGAAGTGATTAAGTCTAATCTGAGAATTAAAGAGATTGGAGATTAAGAACAAGAGAGAGACTTAAGAGAGAGAGACTCAAAACTCCATTACTTTATTAATGAGTGAGGTTACATATTTATAAGAGAGCTACAAGGGTTTCCAAAACTCGAAATGGGCACTATTGAAGCATGTGAAGTCAAAGGGTGCTTTAGAGATGGACGGATAAGAGGACTCGCATGCTTCCTCTCCTTACAGCCTGTCACAGCCTGGCATGCTCTTCCCTTATCCTCTCAACGTTCTGATCCTTCTCCTCTTGAGTAACTCTTCCGCGTTTACCATTTCACTTGGGCAATGCATGGTAAGTTTTGGTCGAGGCTTGGATGGTACGGACTGTACGGCTTGTACGGCCTTGTACGGACGTCCGTACCATACTCTCTCTAAACTCCACTCTGCCTCATCTCTTCATCTCCTCAACTCCTCTTCTCTTCTCACTTATATGCTTAACTCAACTCAACACTCCCCCTCAAGCTTAGCTTTGTGAAAGCCTAAGCTTGGAAAGCCACAAGATCTTCCTCATTAAAAACCTCACCAAAGAAAACCCAATGGGATAAAACTTTGATGAGGGAAAAAGAGTAAAGACCTTGCAGCTAAGGGGATTAGCTCCTTCTCTTCCCAAGATCAATGAGGCCCAACCTGATGTGAATGGACTCCATTGTCTTCTGTCTTGCAGCCTTGGTGAACACATCCGCTAGCTGATCTTCACTCCTTGTGTAGCATGGCAAGATCACCCCTAGCACAATCATCTGCCTCACCTTGTGACAATCAACTTCAATGTGCTTGGTGTTAGGTTTTCAGAGCTCAGGCTGTGTGTGTGAGAACAAGCCACTAAGGGCGAAATGAGAGCTTGAACTGAAGAGAGAAAGGTCTGATGAAGAACAGTATGAACTTGGACAGAAACAAGAGATTTAGACAGATTAAGAGATTTAAGTATAAGAAAGGGGTAGTTTGAGGGATTCTTATCCAAGAACACACTTTGTATTATGAAGGAGGAGGGGAAATCCCCCTCTCTCTCTTAAGAGAGTTACAAAACGTCCATGATAGCCTTTATATAGGCTTTACACTTTGTAAAATCATAAACCCTTAATCTAATGGATAGAAATGACTTGAGATGAATGGATGGCTAGGATGGAGTTTTCTTGTTTGCAATCTGAGTGAATTGATCTGATTGGAGTAGAGAATGCTGGCTGGTGATTGGTTGATTCAAACTGGTCAAGGCAAGGGCTGGCTCCTGATTGGTTCCCTTAAAGCTCCCATGAACCTTTTTCACAAAGATGGCTAGATACATGGTCAAGGCTGCTTTTCCTTTACAGCTCAAAGACAGCCTGTCATTGACCACGCCCTAGCTGTCCCTTATCCACAAATAGTCACAAGATAACTCAGGTTTGTCTTCTCTTGCGCCCTAAGTTTGCACAGCTTCATTTCAGCTTGATCCGGAACAAGTACGGACGAAGGTACGGACCGCCTGTCCGTACCTCGCCCTAAGTTTGCACATCTCACCAAAACATCTCCAATGGTTGAGTGTGATCAGGTTCTGGGTCGCCCTAAGTTTGCACGGTTCATCCGTACCGTCTGAACCTCGGGACGCCCTATCTTTGCACCATCACCCAACTATCTCCAAATGGTGTCTAAGTCCCTCCTGGACTTAAACCCTATCTTTGCACAGCCTTCATGATACTTCTAGACTTCTCTAAACTCTCATGAAGCCTTGATAGACAATCTCTTAAGATCTTGTCCCTATCTTTGCACCAGACCCAAACTCCTCCATACTTCTCCTATGGCTCCATTTCTTTCTTCAAGTCAACACTCCCCCTCAAGCTTGACTCTAGGTGATCCTAAGTCAAGCTTGGAACCTTGAAGAACTCCCTCATTAAAAACCTCACCAAGGAAAACCCTTTGGGACAAAACCTTGATGAGGGAAAAAGAGTAGAGCCTCCAAGGCCTAGGGATTGGCCAGTGAGCCTATGTGCCTTAGTATCACTGAGGTTTAGGCACATAGGCTCTGGATCACGGCCTCTTCACTCCACCACTCTTCTTGGACTTCTTCTTAAACTCCGTTTGTGTCTTCCCTTCTCTCATGGCTTCTCGCCATCTCCATCAGGTAAGATCACGCCCTCTTCATTGAGAATCCAAGTAAGGTACCTGATACATCATTCAACAAGTGTATCAGTTCTCAAGAGATAAACCTATCATGAATGTATATAAAGAGATAGAGATCAGGTTTACTCCCTTGTATAAATGGTGAGGACTGGCTGCTCTTCACATGGCACTTGAGTCCCTCACTTGCTGAGCTTAACAGCTCCTTCTCTGATCATGCAAGCTCATCCACACTCCCCCTCAAGCTTGAGACCAAGTATAGGGAAGGTCCAAGCTTGATGGTGAGCGCATGATAGCTCCATGATACGCCTTGTGGAAAGCACCTCCATCTCCTTCGGACTTGATGCTTGAACCTCCACTACATCATCATTGCACTGAGGAGATACATCAGCCCACTCTCCAAGCACCTCACACGCCTTGTTGAGTGACCTTCTTCTTCCCTCTACTTCGGCTGAATCACTCCATGATCAGCTTGCAATGACCTTGAGTAACACAGGTCATTGAGCAACAGGATCATCAGGTGGCTCACTTTGCTCCCCTCCTCAAGCTTGGATTGAGTATGGGTCCAAGCTTGAAGTGAGCCTCAATGAGCCTTAAGATCAGGAGCGCAACATCTCATAGAGTGCGCTTCAACCACTGATCAACCCTTCCCTTTATCTCCAATGCCTTCTGGTCACCGGTCTCCTCCAGACTTAGGTGATGACCACTCGCCTTGTGTATCCACACATACACCACAGCGACCATTCCCAATGGGTAAAGTCTTCTTCCTCTCTGCTCGGATTGGTGATGGACAGAGAGCACATCTTGTGAACCTAAAACACCACTCAAACTCCAGCAAAGATAAGACATAAGCATTGGGATCAATCCTTGACTAATCATCAAGTTTGATCTCCAATGTCACAATCTATGCAACAGATTGAAACAAGAATTATCAAGTTCACATCTTTGCAAGCAATCTCTCTAGGTACAAGCAAGATCAAATCAGATTCAAGACAAGCTACTTAGGCAATCAACCCTGCCTTAATCCGCAATCATAGACATCCATCTATGTGCTCAATGTTAAGGCAGCAACAAGATGACAATATGCTGTGACCTTAATCAGTTTCTAGCTCATGTATGCAGCAGGATCAGCCAATGCTTTCTATTATCCTAACACACTTCACTTATAACTGAGGCAAAGCAATATTAATCATCAATCAACATCAGACAATGCAAAACTTTAAGTGATTTCAGTTTAATGAAAGCTAATAGGATTTAGACAGTTTCTAACATCCTAGAACAATCATAACCAAATCAGGCTAAGCATTTCATTTCTCAACATCAAACAACACTCAATAGCATCCTGGGACAGATTCTAAATCATTTCATTTCATTTAGCAATCTTAAACATATCCTCAGGTTCATTTAATCACATCACAACACAACAACCTGTTTCAATCACAAGCTCATATCAAGAAGGTTTAGGATTAGCTTACAACCAAGGAACCTGAGCTGGTTCCTTGAGCCACCTTGGTAATAGGCCACGAATCTGGTGGATAAGAGAGCTGGATCATCACCCAACACCTTCTCTTTGTGTTCATAACCTCCTTCTTGAAACCACAACACAAAAGGTTCCACCTTTCTTCACAGCTCCAAGTCTCCAACTTGAGGAACAAGATGAGAACTTTCTTCTTGAAGGGTTTCAGCTTGGGACAGAGTTGAGACACGCCTTTAATGGACTGGAGAGAGGAGGAACGACCAGGAGACACCACCATAGCTTCAAACACCTTCTTCTTGAAGAGAGAGAACAGGCTGGACATCTTCAATGGTTTGGATCTGTGATGAGGCTAGACTTGTGATGTATATGCGGAAGCTGGAACCAAGTTCTGATGAACCTGGCTCTGATACCATGTTAGGTTTTCAGAGCTCAGGCTGTGTGTGTGAGAACAAGCCACTAAGGGCGAAATGAGAGCTTGAACTGAAGAGAGAAAGGTCTGATGAAGAACAGTATGAACTTGGACAGAAACAAGAGATTTAGACAGATTAAGAGATTTAAGTATAAGAAAGGGGTAGTTTGAGGGATTCTTATCCAAGAACACACTTTGTATTATGAAGGAGGAGGGGAAATCCCCCTCTCTCTCTTAAGAGAGTTACAAAACGTCCATGATAGCCTTTATATAGGCTTTACACTTTGTAAAATCATAAACCCTTAATCTAATGGATAGAAATGACTTGAGATGAATGGATGGCTAGGATGGAGTTTTCTTGTTTGCAATCTGAGTGAATTGATCTGATTGGAGTAGAGAATGCTGGCTGGTGATTGGTTGATTCAAACTGGTCAAGGCAAGGGCTGGCTCCTGATTGGTTCCCTTAAAGCTCCCATGAACCTTTTTCACAAAGATGGCTAGATACATGGTCAAGGCTGCTTTTCCTTTACAGCTCAAAGACAGCCTGTCATTGACCACGCCCTAGCTGTCCCTTATCCACAAATAGTCACAAGATAACTCAGGTTTGTCTTCTCTTGCGCCCTAAGTTTGCACAGCTTCATTTCAGCTTGATCCGGAACAAGTACGGACGAAGGTACGGACCGCCTGTCCGTACCTCGCCCTAAGTTTGCACATCTCACCAAAACATCTCCAATGGTTGAGTGTGATCAGGTTCTGGGTCGCCCTAAGTTTGCACGGTTCATCCGTACCGTCTGAACCTCAGGACGCCCTATCTTTGCACCATCACCCAACTATCTCCAAATGGTGTCTAAGTCCCTCCTGGACTTAAACCCTATCTTTGCACAGCCTTCATGATACTTCTAGACTTCTCTAAACTCTCATGAAGCCTTGATAGACAATCTCTTAAGATCTTGTCCCTATCTTTGCACCAGACCCAAACTCCTCCATACTTCTCCTATGGCTCCATTTCTTTCTTCAAGTCAACACTTGGTCCTCTCGTGAAACACCGAGTTGGATGCAATGTGGATGGCAGCTTGATTGTCACAATGCATTGTCATTGGAGTTGCTTGATCAATCTCCAAGTGCTTCAAGATGCCTTTGATCCATACCAACTCGTTGGTGAGCTTCAGCATGGCTCTATACTCGGCTTCTGCACTTGAACATGACACTACCTTCTGCTTCTTGCTTTTCCAAGTTACCAAGTTGCCTCCAATGAATGTGCAATAGCCTGTGGTTGATCTCCTGTCTGCTCTATCACCAGCCCAATCCGCATCACAATATCCTACAACCTCAGTACTCTTGTTACATCCCATCCATACTCCAAGACCAGTAGTTCCATTCAGATACATCAAGATCCTTTCCACCATCCGCCAGTGGTGCTCCTTAGGAACTTGCATGTGTTGACTGACTTGATTCACCGCAAAGCACACATCAGGTCTAGTAATGGTAAGATAGATCAACTTCCCCACTAGCTTCCTATACAGCTTAGGATCATGGAATGGCTTGCTATCCTCAATCTCCCCCTCACGTGGAACCTTGTACCCATCCTCCATTGGCATCTTGGCTGTCTTTCCTCCATAGGCATCTGCTCCCTTCAATAGATCAATCACATACTTCCTTTGAGACATAAACAATCCTTCCTTTGATCTGCATATCTCAATCCCAAGAAAATACTTCATTTCCCCCAAGTCTTTAATCTCAAAGCCTGCCTTGAGATACTCCTTTGTAGCCTTGATGCCTTCCTTATCACTGCCTGTGATGATGATATCATCCACATACACAAGCAATACCACAATACCAGATGAGGTGGTTAGGGTAAAGAGAGTGTGATCCAATTCTGACTTCCTGAACCCTCTCCCATTCAGTGTAGTACTCAACTTGTTGTACCACGCCCTTGGAGACTGCTTGAGACCATAGATAGCTTTCCTCAACCTCAACACATTACCCTTCTTTACTAGATGTTCAAGACCTGGTGGTGGATGCATGTATACTTCATCTTCCAACTCTCCTTGAAGGAATGCATTCTTCACATCCATTTGCCACAAATCCCACTCAAGATTCACAGCTAAAGATAACACAATCCTGATAGTATGAAGTTTAGCCACAGGAGCAAAGGTCTCAACATAGTCCTCACCATATGTCTGAGTAAACCCTCTTGCCACCAACCTAGACTTGCGCCTCTCTATTCTTCCATCAGGATGAAACTTGATTGTGAACACCCATTTACTAGTCACTGCCTTCTTCCCTTTAGGCAGCTCACTCTCATACCATGTTTCATTCTTAATCATGGCTCCGGACTCATCAGCGACTGAATCTCTCCACTCTTTTAAAGCCATAGCTTCTTCATATGTCCTTGGAATATAGCTCTCATCCAAGCTTACTGTGAAGGCTATATGCTCGTCCGGAAACTCTGCAAAGGAACACATAGCTTGAGAAGGATGCTCCACAGCCTGGGCATTGTAGTACACTCTCGTGTTTACCCAGTTGGAAGCATCTCTCTTCACCCTTGTGCTCCTCCTTAGCTCCTCAACTTGTTCGTCTTGTGTTTCTTGCCTATCTTCACTTGATTGAGCACCACTCTCATTTGACCCATCAGGATCTACTTCCCAATCTCCACTAGACTGAGTACCACTCTCATCTGAGCCAGTAGACTCTCTTTGCCCATCTCCACTAGACTGAGCACCACTCTCTACTTCCTGTGTCATCTCTTGATTATGCTGGCCTGAATCTTCTTGATTGTGCACTTGCTCATGAGATTCAGTTCCATTCCCCCTCTCATGATCAAGAGGAGTTGTTCTTTCAGCTTCACTAGTAGGATTGGAAGACTCTCTTCTTCCAGATTCCTGATCCTGGGATAACCCTATCCCTAGCTTCTCCAACAGCACCCTCAGTGTTGTTGCTCTATCAGATGGAGCTTGAGACAAATCCTTCAGATTTTCCCACTCCTTTTCTTCATAATACCCTTTGGATTCAATAAACTTCACTTCTCTAGATACCATCACTCTCCTTGCTTCAGGATCATAGCACTTGTATCCCTTCTGAGTGATAGAGTATCCAATAAACATTGCCTTAGTACTCTTTGCCTCCAGCTTGTTTCTCTGTTCTCCTGGAGTCATGACATAGCATACACACCCAAATACTCGTAGGTGATCAATAAAAGGCTTGCTCTTATTCAGCACCTCAAATGGAGACAGATTCTTCAGTATCTTGGTTGGGACCCGGTTGATGAGGTAGCAAGCAGTTTGAACAGCATCTCCCCAAAATCTTTTTGGGACATTTGCATGAAACATCATCGACCTAGCAACCTCCATCAAGTGCCTATTCTTCCTCTCAGCTACACCATTCTGCTGTGGTGTGTAGGGACAACTGGTCTGATGCACAATCCCATGCTTGGCTAGATGACTCTTAAGGGCATTGCTGATGTATTCACCTCCGTTGTCTGATCTCAGTACCTTCACAGTAGCATTGTATTGATTAGATACATATGCTTGGAAGTTCATAAACGCTTCTAGCACCTTATCTTTAGATGGAAGCAATGTGAGCCATGTATACTTAGACTTCTCATCAATGAATGTCACAAAGTATTTATGGCTGTCTCTAGACATGCATGGAGCGGTCCACACATCCGAGTGAACTAGATCAAAGCAATGCTCATAAGTAGTCTTAGATGTTGGGAAAACAGTCCTACAATGCTTTCCTAATATGCATGCTTCACAATCCAAGTGATTGAATGACATATTAGGGATTATCAACTCAATGGCACGAGCATGAGGATGTCCTAATCTAGCATGCCAAGTAATACTATCAATCTTCTCAGCAGTACTACTCAAGCAACTAGAATCAAAGGGATTAGAGGTCTTAGCCAAGTCGAGGTGGTATAGCTGATTTTTGCTGTCTCCTCTGCCAATGACTCTCCCAGTCTTCAAATCTTGGAACTCAACTTCATCAGGTCTGAATACTACTTGACAATCAAGATCAATGGTAGCTTTCTTCACAGATAATAGATTTGAAGTGAACTGAGGCATATAGAAAGCAGCCGTGTCCTTCTCAAACAGTTTGAGCTTTCCCACTCCTTCTATTGGGATCATAGCGCCATTAGCTATCTTAACACTCCCTGTTGCAGCCTTGATCTCACTTATAAGCCTCCTATCACTGATCATATGATGACTTGCTCCAGAATCAATCACCATGGGTTTAGAAGCTCCGGATTGTATAGTATGCTTCTTGCTTGCTGTTAAGGCTTGTACATGTTCCATGAACACTCTCCATTCCTTCCTGGTGATGCGATCATCAGCTCCACTCCCTTTCTCCTGCTCTCTTAACACCCCACTGTCTTCTACTGATTCCCCCATGTAGGCTGAGTAAGAACACTCTCCCACAACTCTCTTTCTACCCTTTCCTATGTTGATAGGAGCTTTGGATAGCATTCTGCACCTTCTCTTCTTCCGGAAGCCCTCACTCCTACTCCCGGTTAGCCTCCATGAGCCCTCACTCCTACTCATGGTTAGCTTCTGGAAGCTCTCACTCCTACTCCCAGTTGGCTTCCATGAGCTCTCACTCCTACTCATGGTTAGCCTCTCATCATCTCTCATTATCTCATACGCCCTTCTTATAAGCCCACAAATCTCTTCCATTTCCGGAAGCTGTTCCCCTCTTAGAACCATCTCTACCAGCCACCCATATGATGACTCCATGCTCGCCAAGAGCTTCAAGACCGTCTCTTGCTCTTGTGTAGTATACCCATCCACATGGGATCTCAACCCTTGTAGTTCAACCCACAAATGTTGTAGCTTCCTCACATGGTTATTGAACTCTTCTCTTCCTGGTTTACCTCCACTGATCACCTTCTTGACTTCATACACTCTCCTAAGACTGATCTTGTTCTCATAAACATCTTCAATCTTCTCAAGCAGTGTACTTTCTTCAAGACTAAAGCAACTTCCACTTGTTTCTCTTGCTGTCTGATCTTTCTCAGCAGCTCTACCCTTCAAAGACTCTTCCTTCTCATGGTTTCTCCAAACTCCACACCTCTTCAGAGTCGCTCTCATTTGTGAGAACCACCCCCACTCATTTCTTCTATCTTCCTTCTCTTCACGCCTTGCTGAACCACAAGCTAGACCCATCTTCTGACCTTGTCAAACACCTAAACGGACTCCCTTGAAGCTGACTCTCCAAAAGAAACACCAACAGACACAAACTTGACTTTTAAAGGATCTAGCTCTCGACAACTCTCAAGAACTCTCAAGAACACTCAAGAACATTTAGAAAAACGAAATCACTCTCTCCTTTTGAACGAACCTGGCTCTGATACCATCTTAGATTTGGTGATTTAAGAAGTGATTAAGTCTAATCTGAGAATTAAAGAGATTGGAGATTAAGAACAAGAGAGAGACTTAAGAGAGAGAGACTCAAAACTCCATTACTTTATTAATGAGTGAGGTTACATATTTATAAGAGAGCTACAAGGGTTTCCAAAACTCGAAATGGGCACTATTGAAGCATGTGAAGTCAAAGGGTGCTTTAGAGATGGACGGATAAGAGGACTCGCATGCTTCCTCTCCTTACAGCCTGTCACAGCCTGGCATGCTCTTCCCTTATCCTCTCAACGTTCTGATCCTTCTCCTCTTGAGTAACTCTTCCGCATTTACCATTTCACTTGGGCAATGCATGGTAAGTTTTGGTCGAGGCTTGGATGGTACGGACTGTACGGCTTGTACGGCCTTGTACGGACGTCCGTACCATACTCTCTCTAAACTCCACTCTGCCTCATCTCTTCATCTCCTCAACTCCTCTTCTCTTCTCACTTATATGCTTAACTCAACTCAACAGCTGGCTCCACTTGCTCTTCTTCTGAACCGGCTGGTCCGACTTGTTCTTCTCTACTAGACTGAACCTCATCCACTTCTCCACTAGACTGAACCTCATCCACTTCTCCACTAGACTGAACATTGTTCTCAACTTCTTGTGATGTATCTTGATCATGAATACCTGAATCCTCTTGGTTTTGCTCTTGCTCACCAGATTCAGTTCCATTCCCCCTCTCATGATCAAGAGGAGTTGTTCTTCCAGCTCCACCAGTCTGATTGGAAGGCTCTCTCCTTCCGGGTTCCTGATCCTGGGATAACCCTATCCCGAGCTTCTCCAACAACACTCTCAGTATTGTTGCCTTATCAGATGGAGCTTGAGACAAATCCTTCAGATTTTCCCACTCCTTTTCTTCATAATAACCTTTTGTTTCAACAAACTTCACTTCTCTAGATACCATCACCCTCCTTGCTTCAGGATCATAGCACTTGTACCCCTTCTGAGTGATAGAATAACCAATGAACATAGCCTTAGTACTCTTTGCCTCCAGCTTGTTTCTCTGCTCTCCTGGAACCATGACATAGCACACACACCCAAAGACACGTAGGTGATCAATGACAGGTTTGCTCTTGTTTAACACTTCAAATGGAGACAGATTCTTCAATATCTTGGTTGGAACCCGGTTGATGAGATAGCAAGCAGTCTGCACAGCATCACTCCAAAAACGTTTTGGGACATTTGCATGAAACATCATCGATCTAGCAACCTCCATCAAGTGCCTGTTCTTCCTCTCAGCTACACCATTCTGCTGTGGTGTATAAGGGCAGCTAGTCTGATGCACGATCCCATGCTTGGCTAGATGACTCTTGAAGGCATTGCTGATGTATTCACCTCCATTATCTGATCTCAGTACCTTCACAGTAGCATTGTATTGATTAGATACATATGCTTGGAAGTTCATAAATGCTTCTAGCACCCTATCTTTAAATGGAAGCAATGTAAGCCAAGTATACTTAGACTTCTCATCAATGAATGTCACAAAGTACTTCTGGCTATCTCTAGACAAACAAGGTGCAGTCCACACATCTGAATGAACTAGATCAAAGCAATGCTCATAAGTAGTTTCTGATGTTGGAAAAACAGTCCTACAATGCTTTCCTAATATGCATGCTTCACACTCCAAGTGATTAAATGACATATTAGGAATTATCAATTCAATAGCACGAGCATGAGGATGTCCCAATCTAGCATGCCAAGTAATACTATCAATCTTCTCATAAGTACTACTCAAACACATAGAATCAAAGGGTTTAGAGATCTTAGCCAATTGGAGCTGGTATAGATTATTCTTGCTGTCTCCTCTCCCAATGACCTTTCCAGTCTTCAAATCTTGGAATTCAACATCATCTGGCCTGAATACTACTTGACAGCCAAGATCAATCGTGGCTTTCCTCACAGATAGTAGATTTGAAGCAAACTGTGGCATGTAGAAGGCATCTGAGTCTTTATCAAATAGCTTGAGCTTTCCAACTCCTTCTATTGGAATCCTATCACCATTAGCTATCATCACACCCCCAGTAGCTTTCTTTACATCACTCATTAAGCTTCTGTCACTAATCATGTGATGACTTGCTCCAGAATCAACAATGATGGGTTTGTTGGATGTGGATGCTTTGGCAGGAGCACCTTGTCTCCGGGTCGTAGCCAAAGCATACACATACTTGACAAACTCATCCCATTCCTCCTTTGTGACAGGCTCATCCGCTCCTTTGGACTCTAGCTTCCTCATAACCCCACTGCTCTCTACAGATTCTCCAATGTAAGCTGAGTACAAGCATTCTCCTACTTGCATACTCTCCTTGATATTCTTTCTCCATAATCTGCTCATCATGACCCACATCTTAGAAAGTTTTCTCAACTTTCCCTTCTTGCAGCTTGTACCTCTCTTCCATCTATCTGGCTTCTTGTTTATCTCCCACACATCACACATGTGTTCAACCAGCTTACATATCTCTCCCATAAGAAAGCCAAAGATCACATCTTGCTTCCTCCTTCCTTGACACCAACTCGGACTTGCTGTATGAGTTTTTACCATACTCAACTCTGATTCTACTTCTCTCAGCCTCCTCACAAGCTGATACAACTCGTTCTTCCCTTGTCTTAGACTATAGATCACGCCCTTGGCTTCATGAACCTCCAACCTTGCTGTCTGACCTTCTTCAGCAGCTACCTCCTTTAAAGGCTCCACCTTTACTTGAATCTCCTCCAACCTTGCTGTCTGACCTTCTTCAGCAGCTACCTCCCTTAAAGGTTCCACCTTTACTTGAATCTCCTCCAAACTTGCTGTCTGATCTTTCTCAGCAGCTCTCACCTTTAAAGGTTCTTCCTTTTCATGATTACTCCAAATCCCACAGCTTTCAAAAGCTGTCTTTATCCAGCTTGACCAAGCACACTCGTTTTCTCTCTCTTTCTTCTCTTCACTTCTTGATCTTGTCTCCTCCACCATGCTTAACTCGTTTGAATCCATCAGAAACTCTCCACAGACTCAATTCGATCTCAAGCACACCAAAAAGCACCAAGAACACATCAAGAACACCAAGAACACCTCAAGAACACCTCAAGAAACTCAGATTTCGAAAATCATAATCAAACACCCTCTCTCCTTTGCGCAACCTGGCTCTGATACCATATACACTTTTGTGTATGTAGAGTGATGAATGAATATCAAGAGATGATTTGTGTAGTTTGTATGAGATTAGGAGATTAAGAGAGACTAAGAGAATAAAGAACAAGAGAGAATACTCAAAACTCCATTAATTATTAACAATGAGGTTTACAAGGCTTTATATGAGTGATACAAGATACAATTCGAAATCATAGGGTCAGAGGAGATCAGGAACATGTGGAGTCAAGGAGAGCCATCCAAAAGCAGCCAATGGGTGTTCTCACATGCTTGGACAGGCTGTAAAGGTGTTTTACCTTTCCAGCTATGACCAGACCTTATCCTGAATGCTTCTTCCTTATCCAGATTGCTCCTTCCTTATCCAGACTCTCCTTGGACGTGCTTCACTCTCCAAATGGGTGAAAGGTAACTTCCCAAAGTTATACCTTAGTTACCACAGTAAAACTAAAGTTACTGTGGTAAATCTCCAAAGTTACTGACTGCCCCC
Source organism: Brassica napus (assembly GCF_020379485.1). Lineage (NCBI taxonomy): Eukaryota > Viridiplantae > Streptophyta > Magnoliopsida > Brassicales > Brassicaceae > Brassica > Brassica napus. The sequence continues at coordinate 24,723 of NW_026016779.1, read as the reverse complement.
ATTACTCTTCCTCTATCAATGTACCCACTCTTTATCACCTCTTCTCAACATTCTCCACCACTTTATGTATCCAAATCAAGCTTCTTACAAAGATATTCATCCTGGTTTGATTGGAATGACGAAGATGCTGTGCTATTCCCAAACTGGGAAACTGGAATCACCTGATTTGAAAGTGGGATAACTTCTTCATCCCAACTCCTATGAGATTTATTCAACTTCCTGGTGATTCTCCACCACTTTATGTATCCAAATCAAGCTTCTCACAAAGTGATTCATCCTGGCTTGATTGGAAAGACGAAGAAGCTGTGCTATTCCCAAACTGGGAAACTGGAATCACCTGATTTGAAATTGGGATAACTTCTTCATCCCAACTCCTATGAGATTTATTCAACTTCCTGGTGATTCTCCACCACTTTATGTATCCAAATCAACCTTCTCACAAAGTGATTCATCCTGGTTTGATCGGAAGGACAAAGAAGCTGTCCTATTCCCAAACTGGGAAACTGGAATCACCTGATTTGAAAGTGGGATAACTTCTTTTCGCCAACTCCTATGAGATTTATTCAACCTCCTGGTGATTCTCCACCACTTTATGTATCCAAATCAAGCTTCTCACAAAGTGATTCATCCTGGTTTGATTTGAACGACGATGAAGTTGTGCTATTCCAAAACAGGGAAACTGGAATCACCTGATTTGAAAGTGGGATAACTTCTTCATCCCAACTCCTATGAGATTTCTTTAAATTCCTGGTGATTCTCCACCACTTTATGTATCCAAATCAAGCTTCTCACAAAGTGATTCATCCTGGTTTGATTGGAACAACGATGAAGCTGTGCTATTCCCAAACTGGGAAACTGGAATCACCTGATTCGAAAGTGGGATAACTTCTTCATCCCAACTCTTATGAGATTTATTCAACTTCCTGGTGATTCTCCACCACTTTATGTATCCAAATCAAGCTTCTTACAAAGAGATTCATCCTGGTTTGATTGGAATGACGAAGAAGCTGTGCTATTCCCAAACTGGAAAACTGGAATCAGCTGATTTGAAAGTGGGATAACTTCTTCATCCCAACTCCTATGAGATTGATTTAACTTCCTAATGATTCTCCACCACTTTATGTATCCAAATCAAGCTTCTTACAAAGAGATTCATCCTGGTTTGATTGGAACGACGATGAAGCTGTGCTATTCCCAAACTGGGAAACTGGAATCACTTGATTTAAAAGTGAGATAACTTCTTCATGCCAACTCCTATGAGATTTATTCAACTTCCTGGTGATTCTCCACCACTTTATGTATCCAAATCAAGCTTCTCACAAAGTGATTCATCCTGGTTTGATTGGAACGACAGAGAAGCTGTCCTATTCCCAAACTGGGAAACTGGAATCACCTGATTTGAAAGTGGGATAACTTCTTTTCGCCAACTCCTATGAGATATATTCAACTTCCTGGTGATTCTCCACTACTTTATGTATCTAAATCAAGCTTCTCACAAAGTGAATCATCCTGGTTTGATGGGAACGACGATGAAGCTATGCTATTCCCAAACTGGGAAACTGGAATCACCTGATTTGAAAGTGGGATAACTTCTTCATCCCAACTCCTATGAGATTTATTTAACTTCCTGGTGATTATCCACCACTTTATGTATCCAAATCAAGCTTCTCACAAAGTGATTCATCCTGGTTTGATTGGAACAACGATGAAGCTGTGCTATTCCCAAACTGGGAAACTGGAATCACCTGATTTGAAAGTGGGATAACTTCTTCATCCGAACTCCTATGAGATTTATTCAACTTCCTGGTCATTCTCCACCACTTTATGTATCCAAATCAAGCTTCTCCCAAAGTGATTCATCCTGGTTTGACTGGAACGACGATGAAGCTGTGCTATTCCCAAACTGGGAAACTGGAATCACCTGATTTGAAAGTGGGATAACTTCTTCATGCCAACTCCAATGAGATTTATTCAACTTCCTGGTGATTCTCCACCACTTTATGTATCCAAATCAAGCTTCTCACAAAGTGATTCATCCTGGTTTAATTGGAACGACAGAGAAGCTGTCCTATTCCCAAACTGGGAAACTGGAATCACCTGATTTGAAAGTGGGATAACTTCTTTTCGCCAACTCCTATGAGATTATTCAACTTCCTGGTGATTCTCCACCACTTTATGTATCCAAATCAAGCTTCTCACAAAGTGAATCATCCTGGTTTGATGGGAACGACGATGAAGCTATGCTATTCCCAAACTGGGAAACAGGAATCACCTGATTTGAAAGTGGGATAACTTCTTCATCCCAACTCCTATGAGATTTATTTAACTTCCTGGTGATTCTCCACCACTTTATGTATCCAAATCAAGCTTCTCACAAAGTGATTTATCCTGGTTTGATTGGAACAACGATGAAGCTGTGCTATTCCCAAACTGGGAAACTGGATCACCTGATTTGAAAGTGGGATAACTTCTTCATCCGAACTCCTATGAGATTTATTCAACTTCCTGGTGATTCTCCACCACTTTATGTATCCAAATCAAGCTTCTTACAAAGAGATTCATCCTGGTTTGATTGGAATGACGAAGAAGCTGTGCTATTCCCAAACTGGGAATCTAGAATCACCTGATTTGAAAGTGGGATAACTTCTTTTCGCCAACTCCTATGAGATTTATTCAACTTCCTGGTGATTCTCCACAACTTTATGTATCTAAATCAAGCTTCTCACAAAGTGAATCATCCTGGTTTGATGGGAACGACGATGAAGCTGTGCTATTCCCAAACTGGGAAACTGGAATCACCTGATTTGAAAGTGGGATAATTTCTTCACGCCAACTCCTATGAGATTTATTCAACTTCCTGGTGATTCTCCACCACTTTATGTATTCAAATAAAGCTTCTCACAAAGTGATTCATCCTGGTTTGATTGGAACGACGATGAAGCTGTGCTATTCCCAAACTGGGAAACTGGAATCACCTGATTTGAAAGTGGGATAATTTCTTCACGCCAACTCCTATGAGATTTATTCAACTTCCTGGTGATTCTCCACCACTTTATGTATTCAAATCAAGCTTCTCACAAAGTGATTCATCCTGGTTTGATTGGAACGACGAAGAAGCTGTGCTATTCCTAAACTGGGAAACTGGAATCACCTGATTTGAAATTGGGATAACTTCTTCATCCCAACTCCTATGAGATTTATTTAACTTCCTGGTGATTCTCCACCACTTTATGTATCCAAATCAAGCTTCTTACAAAGAGATTCATCCTGGTTTGATTGGAACGACGAAGAAGCTGTGCTATTCCCAAACTGGGAAACTGGAATCACCTGATTTGAAAGTGGGATAACTTCTTTTCGCCAACTCCTATGAGATTTATTAAACATCCTGGTGATTCTCCACAACTTTATGTATCTAAATCAAGCTTCTCACAAAGTGAATCATCCTGGTTTAATGGGAACGACGATGAAGCTGTGCTATTCCCAAACTGGGAAACTGGAATCACCTGATTTGAAAGTGGGATAACTTCTTCATCCCAACTCCTATGAGATTTATTCAACTTCCTGATCATTCTCCACCACTTTATGTATCCAAATCAAGCTTCTCACAAAGTGATTCATCCTGGTTTGATTGGACCAACGATGAAGCTGTGCTATTCCCAAACTGGGAAACTGGAATCACCTGATTCGAAAGTGAGATAACTTCTTCATCCCAACTCCTATGAGATTTATTCAACTTCCTGGTGATTCTCCACCACTTTATGTATCCAAATCAAGCTTCTTACAAAGAGATTCATCCTGGTTTGATTGGAATGACGAAGAAGCTGTGCTATTCCCAAACTGGGAAACTGGAATCACCTGATTTGAAAGTGGGATAACTTCTTCATCCCAACTCCTATGAGATTTATTCAACTTCCTGGTGATTCTCCACCACTTTATGTATCCAAATCAAGCTTCTCACAAAGTGATTCATCCTGGTTTGATTTGAACGACGATGAAGCTGTGCTATTCCCAAACTGGGAAACTGGAATCACCTGATTTGAAAGTGGGATAACTTCTTCATCCTAACTCCTATGAGATTTATTTAACTTCCTGGTGATTCTCCACCACTTTATGTATCCAAATCAAGCTTCTTACAAAGAGATTCATCCTGGTTTGATTGGAATGACGAAGAAGCTGTGCTATTCCAAAACTGGGAAACTGGAATCAGCTGATTTGAAAGTGGGATAACTTCTTCATCCCAACTCCTATGAGATTGATTTAACTTCCTGGTGATTCTCCACCACTTGTATCCAAATCAAGCTTCTTACAAAGAGATTCATCCTGGTTTGATTGGAACGACGAAGAAGCTGTGCTATTCCCAAACTGGGAAACTGGAATCACCTGATTTGAAAGTGGGATAACTTCTTTTCGCCAACTCCTATGAGATTTATTCAACTTCCTGGTCATTCTCCACCACTTTATGTATCCAAATCAAGCTTCTCCCAAAGTGATTCATCCTGGTTTGACTGGAACGACGATGAAGCTATGCTATTCCCAAACTGGGAAACTGGAATCACCTGATTTGAAAGTGGGATAACTTCTTCATGCCAACTCCAATGAGATTTATTCAACTTCCTGGTGATTCTCCACCACTTTATGTATCCAAATCAAGCTTCTCACAAAGTGATTCATCCTGGTTTGATTGGAACGACAGAGAAGCTGTCCTATTCCCAAACTGGGAAACTGGAATCACCTGATTTGAAAGTGGGATAACTTCTTTTCACCAACTCCTATGAGATATATTCAACTTCCTGGTGATTCTCCACAACTTTATGTATCTAAATCAAGCTTCTCACAAAGTGAATCATCCTGGTTTGATGGGAACGACGATGAAGCTATGCTATTCCCAAACTGGGAAACAGGAATCACCTGATTTGAAAGTGGGATAACTTCTTCATCCCAACTCCTATGAGATTTATTTAACTTCCTGGTGATTCTCCACCACTTTATGTATCCAAATCAAGCTTCTCACAAAGTGATTTATCCTGGTTTGATTGGAACAACGATGAAGCTGTGCTATTCCCAAACTGGGAAACTGGAATCACCTGATTTGAAAGTGGGATAACTTCTTCATCCGAACTCCTATGAGATTTATTCAACTTCCTGGTGATTCTCCACCACTTTATGTATCCAAATCAAGCTTCTTACAAAGAGATTCATCCTGGTTTGATTGGAATGACGAAGAAGCTGTGCTATTCCCAAACTGGGAATCTGGAATCACCTGATTTGAAAGTGGGATAACTTCTTTTCGCCAACTCCTATGAGATTTATTCAACTTCCTGGTGATTCTCCACAACTTTATGTATCTAAATCAAGCTTCTCACAAAGTGAATCATCCTGGTTTGATGGGAACGACGATGAAGCTGTGCTATTCCCAAACTAGGAAACTGGAATCACCTGATTTGAAAGTGGGATAATTTCTTCACGCCAACTCCTATGAGATTTATTCAACTTCCTGGTGATTCTCCACCACTTTATGTATTCAAATCAAGCTTCTCACAAAGTGATTCATCCTGGTTTGATTGGAACGACGATGAAGCTGTGCTATTCCCAAACTGGGAAACTGGAATCACCTGATTTGAAAGTGGGATAACTTCTTCATCCCAACTCCTATGAGATTTATTCAACTTCCTGGTGATTCTCCACCACTTTATGTATCCAAATCAAGCTTCTCACAAAGTGATTCATCCTGGTTTGATTTGAACGACGATGAAGCTGTGCTATTCCAAAACAGGGAAACTGGAATCACCTGATTTGAAAGTGGGATAACTTCTTCATCCCAACTCCTATGAGATTTATTTAAATTCCTGGTGATTCTCCACCACTTTATGTATCCAAATCAAGCTTCTCACAAAGTGATTCATTCTGGTTTGATTGGAACAACGATGAAGCTGTGCTATTCCCAAACTGGGAAACTGGAATCACCTGATTCGAAAGTGGGATAACTTCTTCATCCCAACTCTTATGAGATTTATTCAACTTCCTGGTGATTCTCCACCACTTTATGTATCCAAATCAAGCTTCTTACAAAGAGATTCATCCTGGTTTGATTGGAATGACGAAGAAGCTGTGCTATTCCCAAACTGGGAAACTGGAATCACCTGATTTGAAAGTGGGATAACTTCTTCATCCCAACTCCTATGAGATTGATTTAACTTCCTGGTGATTCTCCACCACTTTATGTATCCAAATCAAGCTTCTTACAAAGAGATTCATCCTGGTTTGATTGGAACGACGATGAAGCTGTGCTATTCCCAAACTGGGAAACTGGAATCACTTGATTTAAAAGTGAGATAACTTCTTCATGCCAACTCCTATGAGATTTATTCAACTTCCTGGTGATTCTCCACCACTTTATGTATCCAAATCAAGCTTCTCACAAAGTGATTCATCCTGGTTTGATTGGAACGACAGAGAAGCTGTCCTATTCCCAAACTGGGAAACTGGAATCACCTGATTTGAAAGTGGGATAACTTCTTTTCGCCAACTCCTATGAGATATATTCAACTTCCTGGTGATTCTCCACTACTTTATGTATCTAAATCAAGCTTCTCACAAAGTGAATCATCCTGGTTTGATGGGAACGACGATGAAGCTATGCTATTCCCAAACTGGGAAACTGGAATCACCTGATTTGAAAGTGGGATAACTTCTTCATCCCAACTCCTATGAGATTTATTTAACTTCCTGGTGATTATCCACCACTTTATGTATCCAAATCAAGCTTCTCACAAAGTGATTCATCCTGGTTTGATTGGAACAACGATGAAGTTGTGCTATTCCCAAACTGGGAAACTGGAATCACCTGATTTGAAAGTGGGATAACTTCTTCATCCGAACTCCTATGAGATTTATTCAACTTCCTGGTCATTCTCCACCACTTTATGTATCCAAATCAAGCTTCTCCCAAAGTGATTCATCCTGGTTTGACTGGAACGACGATGAAGCTGTGCTATTCCCAAACTGGGAAACTGGAATCACCTGATTTGAAAGTGGGATAACTTCTTCATGCCAACTCCAATGAGATTTATTCAACTTCCTGGTGATTCTCCACCACTTTATGTATCCAAATCAAGCTTCTCACAAAGTGATTCATCCTGGTTTGATTGGAACGACAGAGAAGCTGTCCTATTCCCAAACTGGGAAACTGGAATCACCTGATTTGAAAGTGGGATAACTTCTTTTCGCCAACTCCTATGAGATATATTCAACTTCCTGGTGATTCTCCACAACTTTATGTATCTAAATCAAGCTTCTCACAAAGTGAATCATCCTGGTTTGATGGGAACGACGATGAAGCTATGCTATTCCCAAACTGGGAAACAGGAATCACCTGATTTGAAAGTGGGATAACTTCTTCATCCCAACTCCTATGAGATTTATTTAACTTCCTGGTGATTCTCCACCACTTTATGTGTTGAACTGAAGAGAAGATAGAGCTTGTACAATAATAGGGCAAGCTCTAGAAGATGTCCAGAAGAGTTCAATCAAGCTTCAGAAGTGTTCTGAAGTAGTTATCTTGTGAAGATAAGTCTAGGAGGGACTTAGACTGATCAGAAGAAGGGTTTGGAAGAGTTTGAGAGAAGATGGTCCAAGGTGCAAAGATAGGGCGTGTGTACGGCCTCGTACGGACATGGGCAACTAAGAGAAGGTGTGTGGATCATCAGAAGAAGGAGGAAGAGTATTGGGCATAAATAGGGCGAGTGGTACGGACAGGAGATCCGTACCATCGACCGTACGACCACACCTCTCGACCACACATCCGGGAAACTCAAAAGAAGAGAAGTGCAAAGTTAGGGCGTGGCTTGCTTGAAGAAATGTGACCGTTGGAAGCTAAGGGAGGAGAGGAATATTCCTTAGGATCAGATGAGTCAAGAGACAGGCTGGAAAGGGAAAGGAGCTTTACCTTTACAGCCTTAGTCACTCACGGATCCATCCTAGCCGTGTAATTCAAATGAAGCTATCTCCTCCCTCCATTCAGTCAAGGCGCGCCTATCCTGTCCAGCTTGCACTAAGAAGACCAGGACCTGTCTACTCTCATCCTGTCCATTCATTTTATTCATCATTTACAGCCTTAGGATGTAGGGTTTATGAGTGAAATGTAAAGGCATATAAAAGCCTTGTATATGTGATTGTAAACACTTAAGTGAGTAAGGGGGGAAACCCTTCTCCTTCATGTTCTCTGAAAGTCTAATCTATTCTCTAAGTCTCTCAGTCTCTTTAATCTCGTTACCTAGTCTCTTTCATACTCTAAATCTCTCCCCATACTCCTAAGTCTCAAATCTGTTCATATAAACTCTCCTAAACACTTTCTCATACACACCTAGAGTGAATCCTTATAAAAATCTCATGGTATCAGAGCCAGGTTCATCAGAACCTGGTATCTAACTTCCGCAAAGCTCAAGCCCACTTCCATGGCTGTTTGAAGCAAAGAAGAAGCTCTTTGGTCCAGCCAACGTTTGTTCATCTTCAGGAGGAAGATAAACACATCCGAGGTGCTTAAGAAGCTGTATATGCTCTATCCTGGCTTATCAAGCTCGCCCTGAAGAAAGGAGACCCTGAAGAACAAAGCCTTGAAGCGGTTTGACAACACTCTTCAAGAGCTAGATCCTTGAGTCTTAGTGGTGGTTCAAGAAGAAAGGTGACAGCTTTCTACTTGGGACTGGTTTTGGCGACTTGAAAGGGAGGAAAGGAGGTGTCTCAGCCATGGTGGGTTCAAGAGGATGGTTCATGAAAGAAGAAGGGGTGTGATACGACACCAAGAGCTCAACATCTGGCCATGAACCATGGAGATTCAAGGAACTAGTAAAAGTTCCTTGGCTGTAAGCTGGATCTCTTTCCCTCTTTATTAAAAGCTTGAGTATAGAAATGTTGAGGTGGTGTGGTGATTGATGTGCTGTGTATATCCCAGGATGCTTTATGAGACTTGTTTGGTGTTCTTGATGATATATGCCATGCTGTGAGTCTTGAATGTGTTGCTAGGATGCTAGATGATATTGTCTCATCCGCTGGTTGCACTCATGAGGTCTAAAAGGGTTGTTAAGGTGTTTTGCATTATCATTCGGTTGCTACCTTAAGATTGAAACATCTAGATTAATGTCTAAGATGGTGGTTAAGGTGGTTAACTATTATTGCCTAAATACTATGGGTTTGATCATTGATCATACATAAGTATTTAGAGAATGTGCTTGCATAGATTAGGACTTGATATTATCATGATTCTGTCTGTTGCATTGACTTGCGTATTTCCATAGCTCAAATCGCCATGAATATGTTGTAGGAATGAGTAGAATATCTCAACTGATTACATCATGATTGATAAGCTGTTTTGCATACATAAGCATGTCTCATACTGTCTATGTTCAATCCTAGTATTGTCTGATCTCTTCTTGCATTCATAAATAGAAACTGATTAAGGTTATTGCATATTGTCATATTGTTGCTGCCTTAGGTTGATACACTTAGATTCAAATCTAAATTGTAGTTAAGGCAGAAGTTATTGCCTAAGTAGCTCGTCTTGAATCTGATTTGATCTTGCTTGTACTTAGAGAGATTGCTTGCAAAGATGTGAATGTGATAATGCTTGTTTCAATCTGTTGCATAGCCTGTTACATTGGAGATCAAACTTGATATTGGTCAAGGATTGATCCCAATGCTTGTGTCTTATCTTTGCTGGAGTTTGATTGATGTTTCAGGTTCACATGATGTGCTCTTTGTTCATCATCAATCTTAGTAAAAGAGGAAGACTTTACCCATTGGGAATGGTCGCTGGGGTGTATGTGGATACACAAGGCGAATGGTCATCACCTAAGTCTAGAGGAGACTGGTGACCAAAAGGCATTGGAGATAAAGGGAAGGGTTGATCAGTGGTTGAAGCGCAATCCATGAGATGTTGCGCTCCTGATCTTAAGGCTCATTGAGGCTCACTTCAAGCTTGGACCCATACTATATCCAAGCTTGAGAAGCAAAGTGAGCCACCTGATGATCCTGTTGCTCAATGACCTGTATTACTCAAGGTCATTACAAGTTGATCATGGAGTGGTTCTGCCGAAGTAGAGGGAAGAAGAAGGTCACTCAACAAGGCGTGTGAGGTGCTTGGAGAATTGGCTGAGGTATCTCCTCAATGGAATGATGATGTGGTGGAGGTTCAAGCATCAAGTCCAAAGGAGATGGAGGTGCTTTCCACAAGACTTATCATGGAGTTATCATGCGCTCACCAACAAGCTTAGACCTTCCCTATACTTGGTCTCAAGCCTGAAGAGGAGTGTGGATGAGCTTGCATGATAAGAGAAGGAGCTGTCAAGCTCACCATTTATACAAGGGAGTAAACCTGATCTTTATCTCTTTCTATACAAGCATGATAGGTTTATCTCTTGAAAGTGTCTTGCATCAATTAGGTGCTGTCTAAGTTATTGCATTCATGCATTGAACTGTCGGATTGATCATGCATTGTTACCCTTGTCTAGATTGTGCTTGTCCTTGATCTTTTGTTTGCCTATTTCAGAATTAATATTTTGTTGAGGCATTGGTGATCAAACAAGATGTGTGATCTTGCTTTGGTCCCAATAGGATGATTTAATTTTGCATTGTGTTGTGGTGGTTTTAGGCACACAAGCAGTGATACAAGTAACTCACCAACAACCAAGAATGTAAAGACAAAGGTCTTTTGCCATTGCATATCATCACTAGGACATGTCAGTCCTCACTCTACAGGAAGTGTAGTGTGATTGATTATGCAATGAGAAATGGCTATTGCATAATACCATTAGGACATGTCTAGTCCTTAGTCTACAGGAAGTGTAGCATGGGACATTATGCAATAAGAAGGGTGACTTGTGAGGCTCTCTATGGTGATTCAAACACCCTAGTTCCTGGTATAAGGAAGAGAGCAGCTCACAAGACCGAGACCATCACCACAGTCTGTTGAGACCGTGGTCTAAGGCCATGAAAGTGCTTACACCCACACAAGCTTAGTTCCAAATCAAAGTCTCGGAAACTAAGCTTGAGGGGGGAATGTTAAATAAGCAAGGTTCATGGCCTGATAGGTCTTTGCAAAGGCTTCTAAGAAGAACCATCAACCGGGCCAAGTCAGTGGCGTGTCTAGGCAAGAGGCTGTTCAGAGCAGTCTTGGCAAGTGAGGAGGAAGGCTCTCCATGAATGCGGCTTCAATGAGAGGTGGCTGAGGAGAAGCTGATAGACCCATTTAGTCATCCAACAAGTTGATGGTGCCAAGAAGATGATGCATTGGCCGAGTGGGAAACTCACCAAAAATAAAAAGGGAAGTCTACTTATCATGTTACTCAAGATGATAGACTTATCTCCTTAAAATTCATTGAATTAATGCAGCTTAGTCTGAAAAGATAAGCCTATGTACTTGGATTTCTCTCCTAAAGAACTGAGGCACTGCGTTCATATTGAATCAGGTACTTGTGATCCTGATAAGCAACCTTTAGGAGATGGATGTGATATCTACAGAGACTACTTGAGGGAGGATCAAGTGGAGAGTCAAGTTGTATCAGTCCCTAAGATGAGCCGGTACAAAGGAATGTGTACAAGTGGAGGATGCATATACTCATAGAAAGCTCCTCACCAAAACAAAAAGGGAAGTGCCCCTTAGTCTGTTTCAGTTCAATTCATTCTTCTATTAAGTGCTTAAGCTTGAGAAAGTTACTAGAAATGAATTGATTGAACTGTGATTATACTGAAAAAGATTGATTGAATTATGTGCATCAACTGTGATGCAGGATATTCAAATTCTTAGTTCTTGATAAGTACTGATGCACCTTTGGAATGTGTATTAGGTACCTTTGCTTGGCGCCTCACTAAACAGCTCCAGGTCATCTCTTAGCTTCTCAAAGAGGCTGTGAAGCCTGTTGAGAGGGGGAGATTCCAAACCTGGTTGATGAAGAGGGCAGGAAGTGTGTGAAGTGTTGATCAGCCTCACTGGTGTTTTGAAGATGATCTGGTCGTGTCCTAGCTTCTCTAAGATGGCTGTGAAGTCAGTTGAGATGGGGAGACTTCAAACCGGTTCCATGAAGAGGTGAAGCTGAAGTATGAAGTGTGCGCAAAGCTGTGAAGAGTTGCTGCACCTATTAGGCCGTGATCCAGAGCTTCTTGTGTCCAACCACATTGGTTCTAAGGCACAAGAGCTCACTGGCCAATCCCTAGGCTTTGAAGAGCTCTACTCTTTTTCCCTTGCAAGGTTTTGTCCCAATGGGTTTTCCTTGTAAGGTTTTTAATGAGGGAGACTCTTCAGAGTTCCAAGCTTGGCTTAGGATCTCCTAAAGTCAAGCTTGAGGGGGAGTGTTGAACTGAAGAGAAGATAGAGCTTGTACAATAATAGGGCAAGCTCTAGAAGATGTCCAGAAGAGTTCAATCAAGCTTCAGAAGTGTTCTGAAGTAGTTATCTTGTGAAGATAAGTCTAGGAGGGACTTAGACTGATCAGAAGAAGGGTTTGGAAGAGTTTGAGAGAAGATGGTCCAAGGTGCAAAGATAGGGCGTGTGTACGGCCTCGTACGGACATGGGCAACTAAGAGAAGGTGTGTGGATCATCAGAAGAAGGAGGAAGAGTATTGGGCATAAATAGGGCGAGTGGTACGGACAGGAGATCCGTACCATCGACCGTACGACCACACCTCTCGACCACACATCCGGGAAACTCAAAAGAAGAGAAGTGCAAAGTTAGGGCGTGGCTTGCTTGAAGAAATGTGACCGTTGGAAGCTAAGGGAGGAGAGGAATATTCCTTAGGATCAGATGAGTCAAGAGACAGGCTGGAAAGGGAAAGGAGCTTTACCTTTACAGCCTTAGTCACTCACGGATCCATCCTAGCCGTGTAATTCAAATGAAGCTATCTCCTCCCTCCATTCAGTCAAGGCGCGCCTATCCTGTCCAGCTTGCACTAAGAAGACCAGGACCTGTCTACTCTCATCCTGTCCATTCATTTTATTCATCATTTACAGCCTTAGGATGTAGGGTTTATGAGTGAAATGTAAAGGCATATAAAAGCCTTGTATATGTGATTGTAAACACTTAAGTGAGTAAGGGGGGAAACCCTTCTCCTTCATGTTCTCTGAAAGTCTAATCTATTCTCTAAGTCTCTCAGTCTCTTTAATCTCGTTACCTAGTCTCTTTCATACTCTAAATCTCTCCCCATACTCCTAAGTCTCAAATCTGTTCATATAAACTCTCCTAAACACTTTCTCATACACACCTAGAGTGAATCCTTATAAAAATCTCATTATGTATCCAAATCAAGCTTCTCACAAAGTGATTTATCCTGGTTTGATTGGAACAACGATGAAGCTGTGCTATTCCCAAACTGGGAAACTGGAATCACCTGATTTGAAAGTGGGATAACTTCTTCATCCGAACTCCTATGAGATTTATTCAACTTCCTGGTGATTCTCCACCACTTTATGTATCCAAATCAAGCTTCTTACAAAGAGATTCATCCTGGTTTGATTGGAATGACGAAGAAGCTGTGCTATTCCCAAACTGGGAATCTGGAATCACCTGATTTGAAAGTGGGATAACTTCTTTTCGCCAACTCCTATGAGATTTATTCAACTTCCTGGTGATTCTCCACAACTTTATGTATCTAAATCAAGCTTCTCACAAAGTGAATCATCCTGGTTTGATGGGAACGACGATGAAGCTGTGCTATTCCCAAACTGGGAAACTGAAATCACCTGATTTGAAAGTGGGATAATTTCTTCACGCCAACTCCTATGAGATTTATTCAACTTCCTGGTGATTCTCCACCACTTTATGTATTCAAATAAAGCTTCTCACAAAGTGATTCATCCTGGTTTGATTGGAACGACGATGAAGCTGTGCTATTCCCAAACTGGGAAACTGGAATCACCTGATTTGAAAGTGGGATAATTTCTTCACGCCAAATCCTATGAGATTTATTCAACTTCCTGGTGATTCTCCACCACTTTATGTATTCAAATCAAGCTTCTCACAAAGTGATTCATCCTGGTTTGATTGGAACGACGAGAAGCTGTGCTATTCCCTAAACTGGGAAACTGGAATCACCTGATTTGAAATTGGGATAACTTCTTCATCCAACTCCTATGAGATTTATTTAACTTCCTGGTGATTCTCCACCACTTTATGTATCCAAATCAAGCTTCTTACAAAGAGATTCATCCTGGTTTGATTGGAATGACGAAGAAGCTGTGCTATTCCCAAACTGGGAAACTGAATCACCTGATTTGAAAGTGGGATAACTTCTTTTCGCCAACTCCTATGAGATTTATTCAACTTCCTGGTGATTCTCCACAACTTTATGTATCCAAATCAAGCTTCTCACAAAGTGATTCATCCTGGTTTGATGGGAACGACGATGAAGCTGTGCTATTCCCAAACTGGGAAACTGGAATCACCTGATTTGAAAGTGGGATAACTTCTTCATCCCAACTCCTATGAGATTTATTCAACTTCCTGATCATTCTCCACCACTTTATGTATCCAAATCAGGCTTCTCACAAAGTGATTCATCCTGGTTTGATTGGACCAACGATGAAGCTGTGCTATTCCCAAACTGGGAAACTGGAATCACCTGATTCGAAAGTGAGATAACTTCTTCATCCCAACTCCTATGAGATTTATTCAACTTCCTGGTGATTCTCCACCACTTTATGTATCCAAATCAAGCTTCTTACAAAGAGATTCATCCTGGTTTGATTGGAATGACGAAGAAGCTGTGCTATTCCCAAACTGGGAAACTGGAATCACCTGATTTGAAAGTGGGATAACTTCTTCATCCCAACTCCTATGAGATTTATTCAACTTCCTGGTGATTCTCCACCACTTTATTTATCCAAATCAAGCTTCTCACAAAGTGATTCATCCTGGTTTGATTTGAACGACGATGAAGCTGTGCTATTCCCAAACTGGGAAACTGGAATCACCTGATTTGAAAGTAGGATAACTTCTTCATCCCAACTCCTATGAGATTTATTTAACTTCCTGGTGATTCTCCACCACTTTATGTATCCAAATCAAGCTTCTTACAAAGAGATTCATCCTGGTTTGATTGGAATGACGAAGAAGCTGTGCTATTCCAAAACTGGGAAACTGGAATCACCTGATTTGAAAGTGGGATAACTTCTTCATCCCAACTCCTATGAGATTGATTTAACTTCCTGGTGATTCTCCACCACTTTATGTATCCAAATCAAGCTTCTTACAAAGAGATTCATCCTGGTTTGATTGGAACGACGAAGAAGCTGTGCTATTCCCAAACTGGGAAACTGGAATCACCTGATTTGAAAGTGGGATAACTTCTTTTCGCCAACTCCTATGAGATTTATTCAACTTCCTGGTGATTCTCCACCACTTTATGTATCCAAATCAAGCTTCTCCCAAAGTGATTCATCCTGGTTTGATTGGAACGACGATGAAGCTGTGCTATTCCCAAACTGGGAAACTGGAATCACCTGATTTGAAAGTGGGATAACTTCTTCATGCCAACTCCAATGAGATTTATTCAACTTCCTGGTGATTCTCCACCACTTATGTATCAAATCAAGCTTCTCACAAAGTGATTCATCCTGGTTTGATTGGAACGACGAGAAGCTGTCCTATTCCCAAACTGGGAAACTGGAATCACCTGATTTGAAAGTGGGATAACTTCTTTTCACCAACTCCTATGAGATATATTCAACTTCCTGGTGATTCTCCACAACTTTATGTATCTAAATCAAGCTTCTCACAAAGTGATTTATCCTGGTTTGATTGGAACAACGATGAAGCTGTGCTATTCCCAAATTGGGAAACTGGAATCACCTGATTTAAAAGTGGGATAACTTCTTCATCCAACTCCTATGAGATTTATTCAACTTCCTGGTGATTATCCACCACTTTATGTATCCAAATCAAGCTTCTCACAAGTGATTCATCCTGGTTTGATTGGAACAACGATGATGAAGCTGTGCTATTCCCAAACTGGGAAACTGGAATCACCTGATTTGAAAGTGGGATAACTTCTTCATCCGAACTCCTATGAGATTTATTCAACTTCCTGGTCATTCTCCACCACTTTATGTATCCAAATCAAGCTTCTCCCAAAGTGATTCATCCTGGTTTGACTGGAAACGACGATGAAGCTGTGCTATTCCCAACTGGGAAAAGGAATCACCTGATTTGAAAGTGGGATAACTTCTTCATGCCAACTCCAATGAGATTTATTCAACTTCCTGGTGATTCTCCACCACTTTATGTATCCAAATCAAGCTTCTCACAAAGTGATTCATCCTGGTTTGATTGGAACGACAGAGAAGCTGTCCTATTCCCAAACTGGGAAACTGGAATCACCTGATTTGAAAGTGGGATAATTTCTTCATGCCAACTCCTATGAGATTTATTCAACTTCCTGGTCATTCTCCACCACTTTAGGTATCCAAATCAAGCTCTCCCAAAGTGATTCATCCTGGTTTGACTGGAACGACGATGAAGCATGCTATTCCCAAACTGGGAAACTGGAATCACCTGATTTGAAAGTGGGATAACTTCTTCATGCCAACTCAATGAGATTTATTCAACTTCCTGGTGATTCTCCACCACTTTATGTCTCCAAATCAAGCTTCTCACAAAGTGATTCATCCTGGTTTGATTGGAACGAAGAGAGAAGCTGTCCTATTCCCAAACTGGGAAACTGGAATCACCTGATTTGAAAGTGGGATAACTTCTTTTCACCAACTCCTATGAGATATATTCAACTTCCTGGTGATTCTCCACAACTTTATGTATCTAAATCAAGCTTCTCACAAAGTGATTTATCCTGGTTTGATTGGAACAACGATGAAGCTGTGCTATTCCCAAACTGGGAAACTGGAATCACCTGATTTGAAAGTGGGATAACTTCTTCATCCCAACTCCTATGAGATTTATTTAACTTCCTGGTGATTATCCACCACTTTATGTATCCAAATCAAGCTTCTCACAAAGTGATTCATCCTGGTTTGATTGGAACAACGATGAAGCTGTGCTATTCCCAAACTGGGAAACTGGAATCACCTGATTTGAAAGTGGATAACTTCTTCATCCGAACTCCTATGAGATTTATTCAAATCCTGGTCATTCTCCACCACTTTATGTATCCAAATCAAGCTTCTCCCAAAGTGATTCATCCTGGTTTGACTGGAACGACGATGAAGCTGTGCTATTCCCAAACTGGGAAACTGGAATCACCTGATTTGAAAGTGGGATAACTTCTTCATGCCAACTCCAATGAGATTTATTCAACTTCCTGGTGATTCTCCACCACTTTATGTATCCAAATCAAGCTTCTCACAAAGTGATTCATCCTGGTTTGATTGATGGAACGACAGAGAAGCTGTCCTATTCCCAAACTGGGAAACTGGAATCACCTGATTTGAAAGTGGGATAACTTCTTTTCGCCAACTCCTATGAGATATATTCAACTTCCTGGTGATTCTCCCACAACTTATGTATCTAAATCAAGCTTCTCACAAAGTGAATCATCCTGGTTTGATGGGAACGACGATGAAGCTATGCTATTCCACAACTGGGGAAACAGGAATCACCTGATTGAAAGTGGGATAACTTCTTCATCCCAACTCCTATGAGATTTATTTAACTTCCTGGTGATTCTCCACCACTTTATGTACAAATCAAGCTTCTCACAAAGTGATTTATCCTGTTTGATTGGAACAACGATGAATCTGTGCTATTCCCAAACTGGGAAACTGGAATCACCTGATTTGAAAGTGGGATAACTTCTTCATCCGAACTCCTAGAGATTTATTCAACTTCCTGGTGATTCTCCACCACTTTATGTATTCAAATCAAGCTTCTTACAAAGAGATTCATCCTGGTTTGATTGGAATGACGAAGAAGCTGTGCTATTCCAAACTGGGAATCTGGAATCACCTGATTTGAAAGTGGGGATAACTTCTTTCGCCAACTCCTATGAGATTTATTCAACTTCTGGTGATTCTCCACAACTTTATGTATCTATATCAAGCTTCTCACAAAGTGAATCATCCTGGTTGATGGGAACGACGATGAAGCTGTGCTATTCCCACACTAGGAAACTGGAATCACCTGATTGAAAGTGGGATAATTTCTTCACGCCAACTCCTATGAGATTTATTCAACTTCCTGGTGATTCTCCACCACTTTATGTATTCAAATCAAGCTTCTCACAAAGTGATTCATCCTGGTTGATTGGAACGACGATGAAGCTGTGCTATTCCCAAACTGGGAAACTGGAATCACCTGATTTGAAAGTGGGATAATTTCTTCACGGCCAACTCCTATGAGATTTATTCAAACTTCCTGGTGTGATTCTCCACCACTTTATGTATTCAAATCAAGCTTCTCACAAAGTGATTCATCCTGGTTTGATTGGAACGACGAAGAAGCTGTGCTATTCCAAAACTGGGAAACTGGAATCACCTGATTTGAAATTGGGATAACTTCTTCATCCCAACTCCTATGAGATTTATTTAACTTCCTGGTGATTCTCCCCACTTTATGTATCCAAATCAAGCTTCTTACAAGAGATTCATCTGGTTTGATTGGAATGACGAAGAAGCTGTGCTATTCCCAAACTGGGAAACTGGAATCACCTGATTTGAAAGTGGGATAACTTCTTTTCGCCAACTCCTATGAGATTTATTCAACTTCCTGGTGATTCTCCACAACTTATGTATCTAAATCAAGCTTCTCCAAAGTGAATCATCCTGGTTGATGGGAACGACGATGAAGCTGTGCTATTCCCAAACTGGGAAACTGGAATCACCTGATTTGAAAGTGGGATAACTTCTTCATCCCAACTCCTATGAGATTTATTCAACTTCCTGGTGATCTCCACCACTTTATGTATCCAAATCAAGCTTCTCACAAAGTGATTCATCCTGGTTTGATTGGAACGACAGAGAAGCTGTCCTATTCCCAAACAGGGAAACTGGAATCACCTGATTGAAAGTGGGATAATTCTTTTCGCCAACTCCTATGAGATAGATTCAACTTCCTGGTGATTCTCCACAACTTTATGTATCTAAATCAAGCTTCTCACAAAGTGAATCATCCTGGTTTGATGGGAACGACGATGTGAAGCTAGCTATTCCCAAACTGGAAACAGGAATCACCTGATTTGAAAGTGGGATAACTTCTTCATCCCCAACTCCTATGAGATTTATTAACTTCCTGGTGATTCTCCACCACTTTATGTATCCAAATCAAGCTTCTCACAAAGGATGTATCCTGGTTGATTGGAACAACGATGAAGCTGTGCTATTCCCAAACTGGGAAACTGGAATCACCTGATTGAAAGTGGGATAATTCTTCATCCTAACTCCTATGAGATTTATTCAACTTCCTTGTGATTCTCCACCACTTTATGTATCCAAATCAAGCTTCTTACAAAGAGATTCATCCTGGTTGATTGGAATGACGAAGAAGAAGAAGTGTGCTATTCCCAAACTGGGAATCTGGAATCACCTGATTTGAAAGTGGGATAACTTGTTTTCGCCAACTCCTATGAGATTTATTAAACTTCCTGGTGATTCTCCACAAAATTTATGTATCTAAATAAAGCTTCTCATAAAGTGAATCATCCTGGTTTGATGGGAACGACGATGAAGCTGTGCTATCCCAAACTGGGAAACTGGAATCACCTGATTTGAAAGTGGGATAATTTCTTCACGCCAACTCCTATGAGATTTATTCAACTTCCTGGTGATTCTCCACCACTTTATGTATTCAAATCAAGCTTCTCACAAAGTGATTCATCCTGGTTTTATTGGAACGACGATGAAGCTGTGCTATTCCCAAACTGGGAACTGGAATCACCTGATTTGAAATTGGGATAATTTCTTCACGCCAACTCCTATGAGATTTATTCAACTTCCTGGTGATTCTCCACCACTTTATGTATTCAATCAAGCTTCTCACAAAGTGATTCATCCTGGTTTGATTGGAACGACGAAGAAGCTGTGCTATTCCCAAAACTGGGAAACTGGAATCACCTGATTTGAAATTGGGATAACTTCTTCATCCAACTCCTATGAGATTTATTTAACTTCCTGGTGATTCTCCACCACTTTATGTATCCAAATCAAGCTTCTCACAAAGTGATTCATCCTGGTTTGATTGGAACAACGATGAAGCTGTGCTATTCCCAAACTGGGAAACTGGAACCACCTGATTTGAAAGTGGGATAACTTCTTCATCCGAACTCCTATGAGATTTATTCAACTTCCTGGTGATTCTCCATGATATGATCATGGACCAGTCAAACAAAGAAGATAATGGGAGCATGGAAGATCCAACTAATGGAGGAGCTCTAGCCATATCTGAAGGTCCTATGACTCGAGCCAGAAGCAAGCAACTCAAAGAAGCCATTGGAGGATTACTTAAGACATCACTGAAGCAAGAAGAGAGTCTTGGAAGAAGCTTGATCAACCAAGACACACTTACCACAATTCAAGCCATCTCACTTCCAAGATAGACATCAAATGAGCAAGTAACATATGTGTGCTCTTTTTCCCTATCTTTGGTTTTGTCCCACTGGTTTTCCAAAGATAGGTTTTTAATGAGGCCATATGTTGCTTTCCTATCACTCATTTGATGATCTCAGTTCAAGACTTTATTTTAATTATTATTCTTTGCTAGACTTGAGAATTAAGCTGCCAGACTTGAGAATTAAGCTGCCAGACTTGAAAGCCCTTATAAGGTTTTTATATGGGGTTTTATAAGGTTTATTTTTAAGGCCCATTTAGAGACCAAGGAGCCTGTTCCTTGCTTTCTCTATAAATATGTGTCTGAAAACCCTAATAGAGTTATCCAACCCTTTATTTCTAAACTCTTGTTCTCTCTAGTCGGCTGCAAGCTTGTCTTGTAGATCTGAGTGTTCTTGAGTTTTGTTAGTGTGTCATATCTAACAAAACCACAAAGAGTGATTGTCTTGGGTGTGTCATATCCAAGGGATTCACTTAGGAGTATCAAGGAGACCTCTCACATCTCTTGTGTCACCATTCAATCACACACCCTGAAGTAGATTGAGTCTGTTGATTCTCTATTTGCAAGGATCTATCCCATTCCAACCAGAGAAGCATCCTAGGAGTGTATTATGTGGTCAGAGCAACTCTGGCTAGGGAAGTTCTCGTTTTCTTTAAGATTTCACTAGATCTATTCATTTGTTTTCATAACCATTGCTAGATCGGGTTTGTTGTCTTATTCTGTCGATCTGTTTCACTCTGAGTTCAATATTGATAGATCTGTTGTTCTGAGCTTTGAAAGTGATAAATCTGAGAATTTTTATTCTAGATCTGTACTGAATCTGTTCATCTTTTGGTGTTGTTGAGTTAGATCTATTGTTTCTATCAGTTTATCATCCGATCTGTTGATTAACTTGTGTAACCTGATAGATCCGTTCTTGTTTGTCGAAAATCTGAGAAATTTTTATTCTAGATCTGTGGGAATCTGTTTCATCTCTTGTTTGTTTTCCTTATTTGATTTTGATTTCGAACTCCTTACTGGTTGAGTGTTATCTTTTGGTTTCAGGTACCAATGGGTAATGCAACTGATGAAGAAGCAGAACTAATGAGGAAGAACAAGTTGTTGATGGAAGCCATGACTAATCAACTCAATCAGACTATGCTTACCAACATGATGAGATGATGAAAGAAAGTCTGAAAGAGATCAGAGAAGAGATCAGACAAGCTACTGGTCAGGGTCACAGTAATGAATCCAGGAGGAAACAGACGGACTCAACACAACAGGAGCATGCTGGTTCACAAGAGACTGACAACTACTATGACCGCAACCGATCTCGTGTAGAGCAGTAGCTCTTCCTCTAGGGACAGTAGGAGGAGGCATAGGCGTGCATGATGGAAGAAGACTTCACAGGGATGAGCTTGCTGGTTTAAAGCTTAAATTCCCCCCTTTCATGGGAAAGTTGATCCGGATGCTTACTTAGATTGGGGGAGAAGAAGATAGAGCTTGTCTTCAATGTGCAACATACTCCAATGCCCAAGAATTCAGATTGCCACTGAGTTCTATGACTATGCTTTGTTGGTGGGATCAGTTGGTGACTACTAGAAGACTTAACCAGGAGTATCCAGTTGACTCATGGCATGAGATGAAGTCTCTATGCGCAAGAGGTTTGTGCCAAGCCATTACCACCGAGATCTCCATCAGAAGCTTAGAAGACTTACCCAAGGATCTAAGACTGTGGAAGAGTACTATCAAGACATGGAGAGATGCTGATGTTGAGGGCTGGTATTGGGAAGATAGAGAAACTACTATGGCCAGGTCCTTGGAGGGGGCTTAACCGTGAGATACAAGACAGTGTGGAGATGCAACACTATGTGGAGATAGAAGAGATGTTGCACAAAGCTATTCTAGTGGAGCAGCAGCTCAAGAGGAAGGGTAACCACGCAAGCTATGGATCTTCTAGGTTTCCACCACTCTAAGGAAGAGAAACATCCTATCTGAAGGATAGCAAGCCTCAGCAGAACGAAGAGACTAAGCCAAGCAGCAAATCAGCAAAGACAAAGGCAAAGCTGAAGCTACTAGTTCCAGAACCAGAGATGTTAAGTGTTTCAAATGCCAAGGGGCGTGGGCATTATTGCTAATGAGTGCACCACAAAAGGTTATGATTCTTCTTGAGAATGGAGAGTATGAATCAGAAGAAGAGAAGTCGGGGTTCTGATCATGAGGAGTCTGGAGAAGAAAGTGAAGTAGAACCAAGTGAAAGGAAGGTTGTTGGTGACAAGAAGGCTCTTGAACTTGCAAACTAAGCATGGAGAGCTTGAGCAGCGTGAGAATCGTGTTTACACAAGGTGTATGGTTCAGGGAAAGGTGTGCAGTCTCCATTATTGATGGAGGAAGTTTGTGTCAATGTAGTGTGAGACAATGGTGAAGAAATTGGGTTTGAAATTCAGAAAACCCCAAGACCATACAGATTGCAGTGCTTATGAGGAGGGCGAGATGAGAGTTTCTACTCAAGTGCTGGTTCCTATAGCCATTGGTAGATATGAAGATGAGTCTTGTGTGATGTGTTTGCCAATGGAAGCCAGTCATATACTCCTTGGAAGACCCTGGCGTATGATAGACGTGTGAATCATGATGGCTTCACCAACAAGCACTCATTTGAATTCAATGGAAAGAAGACTGACTGGTGCCTTATCTCCTAAAGAGGTTCATGAAGATCAACTCCAGCTTCAGAAAAGAAGAGAAAGAGATAGACCTCAAACCTGATCAGAACAGAGCATCACAGCCTCTATGCCAAACAGGGAGATATCAAAAGAATTCTTTACTCTCAAAATTCTATTATCTTGCTATGTTAAGGAGACTTACTAACAGTTATGATCACACACCGGATCATCCGAGTGAACTAGTCTCTCTTTTACAGGAATATGCAGATGTGTTTCCAGAAGATAGCCCATTGGATTGCCTCCAGTTCGTGGGATTGAGCACCAAATCGACTTTGTACCTGGTTCAACACTACCAAACAGACCTTGCATACAGAACTAATCCAGTGTAGACTCAAGAATTGCAAAGACAAGTAGAGGAGCTGATGGAGAAGGGTCATATCCGAGAGAGTTTAAGTCCTTGTGCAGTTCCGGTTGCTCCTTGTGCCTAAGAAAGATGGGAGCTGGCGCATGTGAGTTGATTGTCGAGCAATCAACAACATAACAGTTGAAGTATCGCACCCTATTCCTAGATTAGATGATATGCTTGATGAGTTACATGGTTCTTCTTCTTTTAAGATAGATTTGAAAAGTGGATATCATCAGATTATGGATGAAAGAAGGAGATGAGTGGAAAACTGCTTTTAAAAACTAAACATGGCTTGTATGAGTGGTTAGTTATGCCCATTTGGAGTAACCAATGCTCCTAGTACATTCATGAGACTGATGGATCATATTCTGAGGTCTGTCATAGGCATCTTTGTGTTGTGTACTTTGATGATATATTAGTTTACAGCAATGCTTAGAAGATCATATAGAACATCTTAGGGCTGTTTTGGATATTTTGAGAAAGAAAAACTTATGCCAATCTGAAGAAGTGCACTTTTTGCACAGTAACTGGGTTTTCTAGGTTTGTTGTAAGTGCAGATGGTGTAAAGGTGGATCAGGAGAAGATCAAAGCAATACAAGAGTGGCCGAGTCAACTACAGTAGGAGAAGTAAGGAGTTTCCATGGACTGGCAGGTTTCTATAGGCGCTTTGTGAAGGTTTTCAGCACTCTTGCAGCTCCCCTGACTGAGATAATAAAGAAGGATGTAGGATTCAAGTGGGGAGAAGTTCAAGAAGCCGCATTCCAACTCCTTAAAGAGAAGCTTACTCAATCTCCTCTTCTCATACTTCCTGATTTTTCTAAAACATTTGAAATAGAATGTGATGCCTCAGGAATTGTGAATTGGTGCTGTGTTGATGCAGGATAAAAGACCTATTGCTTATTTCAGTGAGAAACTCAGTGGAGCTACTCTCAACTATGCCACTTATGACAAAGAACTTATGCCTTGGTGAGAGCTCTACAGGAAGACTTGGCAGCATATCTCTGGCCAAAGGAGTTTGCAATTCACACAGACCATGAATCTCTCAAGTACCTCAAAGGACAAAGAAGCTCAGCAAGAGACACGCCAGATGGGTAGAATTCATTGAAAACCTTCCCTTATGTGATCAAATACAAACAAGGTA
>NW_026016778.1:37500-39664 GCF_020379485.1 Brassica napus | reverse complement strand
AGCAGCATCAGTAAACCTGAGACATCATGGACCATCAGTCCATGAAAAATTTCTCAAGCTATCAGTATCACTCAGACAAAAATCACGATATGTGTACTGACTGGACTGTCATCACACCGTGGGTCAGTTGTCCACTGACGTCCACGGGAAGGGCAACGTGCTGCTGATATGTGTACTAACGGACAGTCCTCGTGGCGCGAAAATCACCCAAACAGTCCACGTTGACTGTCCATCAGTACACAGTTGTCTACTGACGGACAGTCCTCGTAGGCGAAAATCATCACCCCACGGATAGTCCACGGAAGGGCCAACGTGCTGATATGTGTACTGATTTTACTGTCCTCGCGGGGCGAAAATCACCCGGACAGTCCCACGGGAAGGGCCAACGTGCTGATATGCGTACTGACGGACAGTCCTCGTGGGCAAAATCACCCCCACGGACAGTCCTTGTAGGCGAAAATCACCCACGGACATTCCTCGTGGGCGAAAATCACCCACGGATAGTCCGCGGGAAGGGCCAACGATCTGATATGTGTACTGATTACTGTCCTCGTGGGCGAAAATCACCCGGACAGTCCACGGGAAGGGCCAACGTGCTGATATGCGTACTGACGGACAGTCATCGTGGGCGAAAATAACCCACGGACAGTCCTCGTGGGCGAAAATCACCCACGGACAGTCCTCGTGGGCGAAAATTACCCACGGACAGTACACGGGAAGGGGGAACCAACGTGCTGATATGTGTACTGATGTACTGTCCTCGTGGGCGAAAATCACCCTCACGGACAGTCCACGGGAAGGGCCAACGTGCTGATATGCGTACTGACGGACAGTCCTCGTGGGCGAAAATCACCCCACGGACAGTCCTCGTAGGCGAAAATGACCCACGGACAGTCCTCGTGGGCGAAAATCACACCCACGGATAGTCCACGGGAAGGGCCAACGTGCTGATATGTGTACGGATGTACTGTCCTCGTTGGGCGAAAATCACCCGGACAGTCCACGGGAAGGGCCAATGTGCTGATATGCGTACTGACGGACAGTCCTCGTGGGTGAAAAGCACCCTGACAGTCCACGGGAAGGGCCAACGTGCTGATATGCGTACTGACGGACAGTCCTCGTGGGCGAAAATCACCCACGGACAGTCCTCGTAGGCGAAAATCACCCACGGACAGTCCTCGTGGGCGAAAATCACCCACGGATAGTCCACGGGAAGGGCCAACGTGCTGATATGTGTACGGATGTACTGTCCTCGTGGGCGAAAATCAACCGGACAGTCCACGGGAAGGGCCAACGTGCTGATATGCGTACTGACGGACAGTCCTCGTGGGTGAAAAGCACCCGGACAGTCCACGGGAAGGGCCAACGTGCTGATATGCGTACTGACGGACAGTCCTCGTGGGCGAAAATCACCCACGGACAGTCCCACGTAGGCGAAAATCACCCACGGACAGTCCACGGGAAGGGCCAACGTGCTGATATGCGTACTGACGGACAGTCCTCGTGGGTGAAAAGCACCCGGACAGTCCACGGGAAGGGCCAACGTGCTGATATGCGTACTGACGGACAGTCCTCGTGGGCGAAAATCACCCACGGACAGTCCACGTAGGCGAAAATCACCCACGGACAGTCCTCGTGGGCGAAAATTACCCACGGACAGTCCACGGGAAGGGCCAACGTGCTGATATGCGTACTGACGGACAGTCCTCGTGGGTTAAAAGCACCCACGGACAGTCCTCGTAGGCGAAATTCACCCACGGACAGTCTCGTGGGCGAAAAATCACCCACGGATAGTCCACGGGAAGGGCCAACGTGCTGATATGTGTACGGATGTACTGTCCTCGTGGGCGAAAAATCAACCGGACAGTCCACGGGAAGGGCCAACGTGCTGATATGCGTACTGACGGACAGTCCTCGTGGGTGAAAAGCAACACGGACAGTCCACGGGAGGGCCAACGTGCTGATATGCGTACTGACGGGGACAGTCCTCGTGGCGAAAATCACCCACGGACAGTCCTCGTAGGCGAAAATCACCACGGACAGTCCTCGTGGGCGCAAAAATCACCCACGGAGTCCACGGAAGGGCCAACGTGCTGATATGTGTACTGACGGACAGTCCTCGTGGCGAGGAAAAATCACCCACGGACAGTCCTCGTGGGCGAAA
>NW_026016777.1:55000-62500 GCF_020379485.1 Brassica napus | reverse complement strand
TTCGGTCTTTCTGGTGAATTTTCGTCCCGCGATCAATCCCGAATATTTTTTCGCTCCCATTCTGATTCTCTGAATATTTTTAATAAACTACAGATGATGTCTGATATCCTTTAAAAATATTTCCCGAGCCTCCGGCTTCCTCAAAGAATTTCGTAATACCGAAATTAGGGTTTTCGCCCAACTTCGGGTTTTCCCGTCGTGCTTCAATCCCGTCGTGCTTGCTTCCCGTCCTGCTTAATTTCCGTCCTGCTTCCGACTTATAATGTCTTCAGAATAATATTTTACTGATACGAAGATATTCCGAGAAAACTTCGTGATGAAGAAACGTCAGTCTTCAAAAACGTCGAGCTTCTAAACCGTCGTGCTTCCAAAAATGTTATGCTTCCAAAACATCCTTCTGATCAATCTAACACTTTTCTAACCATGGTTCAGCAGCTTATGGTTCACCCATGATCAATTCTTCGACCATCCATTGCCCGCGGTATGACCACTAAATAATATATATTTTTTTTTTTTTTTTTTAACGGGTTTCTACATTCTCCCCCCCCCTTAATAGAATTCGTCCTCGAATTCTTGGTTGCGCAATTGCTCGTCTTCACAACATTCTCCACTCATCTCCATAACCTCTTTACGCTGTCCACCACGGTTCCTTGAGTGTCCTCTTCAAGGCCTCCACAATTGTCTTCATATCTCATCACTGGAATGATCACTGAGTCATCCTCTTTCTTTTACTCTGCCATAACACCCTCATTGCCCATGATACTATCATGTCATTTCGATAGATATAATCCTTGTCCAGATTCCTCAAATCCTTCTCTATCTTCGTCTTCCCAAGTACTGATGAAGTCCTTTCCCAACGAAGTTTTGTTTCCTCCCATCTGTCCAGTCCATACCACTGTCCAGTTCTCTGAATCTGCCTCCACTCTTTCGCTTCGGGTTTGGGTTTGGCCTCGAACTCCCTCCACTTTAAGGTTTTCATCCCTTAAAGTTCCGATCAACAAACATACTTACTCGCTGCAACTCAAAAGAACACTTAACATGCAAGTTAGTAGACAATTAATCAAATAATCTACTAACCTAGAAAATACTAACAATGCAACCTAACCGCAATTCTAACCAGCAACCTAACAGTTCTACCCAAGCAACCTAACAGTTCTAGATTCCACTATCTCAATCCTAATTTCCTAAAACCACAAATCCTATCGCTGGACGTGACCGGTTTCCCTAATGCCTTTTGTGACTCATTTTGACTCGATAAATATTTAAAACCGATTAAATCATGAGTTCCGGAAGCATGGACGAAACCATGCTCTGATACCACCTCTGTAACACCCCCGAACCGTCCTAGACATATGGTCGATCAACCGGCCAACAATCAAACAAGAACATGACCGATCGACCGTCCAACACCCAGGGTTAGAGATGAATGAGCCAACCGGCCAGCCAACAATCAAACAAGAACATGACTGACCGTCCAACCCAACACCATGGTCCGGAAGCGCTACGTGACGGGTTAGGGATGATCCGGTCAGAGTCACAAACTTTACTCCACGACCTAGACCAGTTCATCCACTAACTCGTCCCGCTGCGTCAAGGCATAAGGCTTTGCAACCCGTACCTAGAGTTAGCGTTTTCCGTTAGATCGAGGCCTAAGGCTTTTCAACCCGTACTACGACCTAACGTTGTGTTAGACCGGACTAGTCAAATATCAGAGTACTCATGAAGCGCATATAAAACAATTACTTTATTATTCGAGAAATATCCATACATTGATATAATTCGAGACTGGTCCCGGCCTAATGCCAAATCGAGTCAACTAAACACAAATCCACAATACCGTTTACAAAAGGCATGAAAATCTACACCGGCGGTCCTAACGTCCAGCACCAAGCTATCCGATCATCCTTACCTAAAGCGACCTGCAAAAAGGACAACGGAGTTGGATGAGTAACCTAATGTTACTCAGTGAGCTGGCGGCCTCTACCCGCAACCTAGACTCTAACCCGGACAACCCAAAATAACAATCAATCTAGCCCTAGCATGCAATAAAAGCTAAGGCTAAGCAAACCGTTACTAAGTTAGACTTGGCCTCCTGCCATGATCTAGCTTCAAGTAACGGGAACCTGCATAAAAACAAGTCAACAAACAATCCCTAGTTAACCATATATACGCCTGAGTTCAATACTCATGTAGTGTTAGACACTTAGACTATGCAAGTATCATTAATCGATCGACCAACAATCAAACAAGAACATGATCGGCCAACCAATGATACCGCATAGCTTTAATATCCACCACCCTTCACAAGCAATCACTCAAACACATACAGGCCAACGTCAGGCCTACACTAACGAAATACACATCAAGCCTAATCTGGTACCTAAACCAGACTTATGACTTAATGTCAGAACCTGCAAGCAAATCAGTCAACCACAAACACAATCACAATAATAAGACTATGAGTATCTACGACTCGATCTAACTCGTAACACCGTATATCGGTGCTACACTATCTCGAGGGTTCCTCACCCTCAAGACGACACAATAAAACTAACGACACACTATTCTAACTCTAGACTCAATATTCTAACATGGGCCCTGGTGATCTCGTGTTCCTCCTCAACATCGGCAATATCCTATCTCCCTACCACAAAGGCCAGAAGAAGGAACTTTCAACCGACCGCGGCCCACAGTCCTTCGGGTCACCGCGCGACAGCCCACAGTCCTTCGGGTCACTGCCACATTACACCGTCGTGTAATAACTCAGCCTAGGCCATGACCCCGTCTCTCTGAGTCTTCCCGATCCAGCGAATAAGGGGTTTCCTTGAACCCGCTGGGTACGAGGTCTGAAGGAACACTAACTCACCCCTACACAAGCCTAGTATGGGCGGGTCACGCACATACTGTCGGCACACTCACAACAAAACAAACTCAATCTAGAACCTAACCTAAGGCTAAAGTTCCAGATCCTAACTAGACACTCGACTCTACAACACAAACCAATAGTACCAGTAGTCCGGCCTATATGGCCTAAGACCCTTAGTACTAACTACTAAACAATAATATCAATACTAAACAATACAATCAAACCGTTACCCAGATAGTCCAGCCTCCCGCTGAGAAACTATCTTTAAAGATAACGGGAACCTGCACTCAACCATATCAACACGCAAGAATAGAAAACATGATGCATCCTAGCCCTAGTCCTAGTCAGGTTATTAACTCAGTCTTAATTCCATTCATCTCAGCTTAGCCCTTGCTAAACTGAGTCCGGTTCCATAAATAAAATAACCCTAAGGACTCTACCATTCAATAACGTGATCATTCTAATCTATATGCAGACTCGATCTACCCTAAATTCCAAGTGGAATTCAAACAAACCAACTCACAGTGTTCTAGGCGAGAAGCAGCTGGTTGATCGGAGAGGACTTGGCCAAAACCCAAGGGACGCCTTGACTGGACTGGACTGGACTGATCTTGTCTTGGACACAACCTTGGCTTCACCATGAAGAAGTTGACAGGCCTCGACAGGCTGATCTAGACTCGGACAGAACCTCCTCTAGCTTCTGGACAGTTCTTCGGACTTTTCGGCGGAGTATCGAGGAGAACTTCGACTGATCTGAACCCATGGAACTGAACTAATCTTGGACAGCACCTCCACTTGATTGTAGGAGAATATGACTGGCTTGGACGGATTGAATTGGACAGAGCTTCCGCGTCACAATCGTAGAGAATCGCCGATTGGACGGAACTGGCCTTCTCGGTGGAGTATCGGTCTTCAGAACTCAGCTACACTTTCTTTCTCTCTCTCTCTAACCACGTTGACTTGCTTCCCATCTGATCTGATCTTCACTTGATTGACCTTCAGTTGGACAGAACCTTCCCAAGGCGATGACTCGAAATCAATAGAGAACTGATCTCGAAAACTCTCTAAAACTCTCGAAATAGCTCGGAATCACTTGCTTTCTTTTTCTACTTTTCTCTCATGTTTTGAAATGGGTTTGGACAGGTCTGGATGTGAAGAAATGAGCTGGGGTCGTGGGGTATTTATAGGAGACACCAGCCAATCAGCTTCAGGTTGGTGGCAGCCCGTGTGTCGCTCCGCATGGCTCCGGACGCATGCACGGCGACACCTCGTGCTCCACATGGCTGGCTGCATGTCCAGGACACATGCAGGACGCCACCACTCCTCCCAGATGTCAGGCTGCATGACTGGAGCTCATGCAAGGCGCCACACATCCTCACACATGTCGATCAGCATGCTTCGGTTGCATGCGTCGCGACATCTCGTGCTTGGCCGTTCCACCTCGTGCTTCTATGTGTCAAGCTGCATGTTCAGCTTTCATGCACGTCTACACCTCCTCCTTGTGTTGACACTCAGCTGCTGATGTGATAGACAGAACGTCCTGGCCATATGCATAGGGACACCTCGAGCTTCCCGGTTGATTTGTGCGATTTCGGTCTTTCTGGTGAATTTTCGTCCCGCGATCAATCCCGAATATTTTTTCGCTCCCATTCTGATTCTCTGAATATTTTTAATAAACTACAGATGATGTCTGATATCCTTTAAAAATATTTCCCGAGCCTCCGGCTTCCTCAAAGAATTTCGTAATACCGAAATTAGGGTTTTCGCCCAACTTCGGGTTTTCCCGTCGTGCTTCAATCCCGTCGTGCTTGCTTCCCGTCCTGCTTAATTTCCGTCCTGCTTCCGACTTATAATGTCTTCAGAATAATATTTTACTGATACGAAGATATTCCGAGAAAACTTCGTGATGAAGAAACGTCAGTCTTCAAAAACGTCGAGCTTCTAAACCGTCGTGCTTCCAAAAATGTTATGCTTCCAAAACATCCTTCTGATCAATCTAACACTTTTCTAACCATGGTTCAGCAGCTTATGGTTCACCCATGATCAATTCTTCGACCATCCATTGCCCGCGGTATGACCACTAAATAATATTTTTTTTTTTTTTTTTTTAACGGGTTTCTACATTCTCCCCCCCCCTTAATAGAATTCGTCCTCGAATTCTTGGTTGCGCAATTGCTCGTCTTCACAACATTCTCCACTCATCTCCATAACCTCTTTACGCTGTCCACCACGGTTCCTTGAGTGTCCTCTTCAAGGCCTCCACAATTGTCTTCATATCTCATCACTGGAATGATCACTGAGTCATCCTCTTTCTTTTACTCTGCCATAACACCCTCATTGCCCATGATACTATCATGTCATTTCGATAGATATAATCCTTGTCCAGATTCCTCAAATCCTTCTCTATCTTCGTCTTCCCAAGTACTGATGAAGTCCTTTCCCAACGAAGTTTTGTTTCCTCCCATCTGTCCAGTCCATACCACTGTCCAGTTCTCTGAATCTGCCTCCACTCTTTCGCTTCGGGTTTGGGTTTGGCCTCGAACTCCCTCCACTTTAAGGTTTTCATCCCTTAAAGTTCCGATCAACAAACATACTTACTCGCTGCAACTCAAAAGAACACTTAACATGCAAGTTAGTAGACAATTAATCAAATAATCTACTAACCTAGAAAATACTAACAATGCAACCTAACCGCAATTCTAACCAGCAACCTAACAGTTCTACCCAAGCAACCTAACAGTTCTAGATTCCACTATCTCAATCCTAATTTCCTAAAACCACAAATCCTATCGCTGGACGTGACCGGTTTCCCTAATGCCTTTTGTGACTCATTTTGACTCGATAAATATTTAAAACCGATTAAATCATGAGTTCCGGAAGCATGGACGAAACCATGCTCTGATACCACCTCTGTAACACCCCCGAACCGTCCTAGACATATGGTCGATCAACCGGCCAACAATCAAACAAGAACATGACCGATCGACCGTCCAACACCCAGGGTTAGAGATGAATGAGCCAACCGGCCAGCCAACAATCAAACAAGAACATGACTGACCGTCCAACCCAACACCATGGTCCGGAAGCGCTACGTGACGGGTTAGGGATGATCCGGTCAGAGTCACAAACTTTACTCCACGACCTAGACCAGTTCATCCACTAACTCGTCCCGCTGCGTCAAGGCATAAGGCTTTGCAACCCGTACCTAGAGTTAGCGTTTTCCGTTAGATCGAGGCCTAAGGCTTTTCAACCCGTACTACGACCTAACGTTGTGTTAGACCGGACTAGTCAAATATCAGAGTACTCATGAAGCGCATATAAAACAATTACTTTATTTATTCGAGAAATATCCATACATTGATATAATTCGAGACTGGTCCCGGCCTAATGCCAAATCGAGTCAACTAAACACAAATCCACAATACCGTTTACAAAAGGCATGAAAATCTACACCGGCGGTCCTAACGTCCAGCACCAAGCTATCCGATCATCCTTACCTAAAGCGACCTGCAAAAAGGACAACGGAGTTGGATGAGTAACCTAATGTTACTCAGTGAGCTGGCGGCCTCTACCCGCAACCTAGACTCTAACCCGGACAACCCAAAATAACAATCAATCTAGCCCTAGCATGCAATAAAAGCTAAGGCTAAGCAAACCGTTACTAAGTTAGACTTGGCCTCCTGCCATGATCTAGCTTCAAGTAACGGGAACCTGCATAAAAACAAGTCAACAAACAATCCCTAGTTAACCATATATACGCCTGAGTTCAATACTCATGTAGTGTTAGACACTTAGACTATGCAAGTATCATTAATCGATCGACCAACAATCAAACAAGAACATGATCGGCCAACCAATGATACCGCATAGCTTTAATATCCACCACCCTTCACAAGCAATCACTCAAACACATACAGGCCAACGTCAGGCCTACACTAACGAAATACACATCAAGCCTAATCTGGTACCTAAACCAGACTTATGACTTAATGTCAGAACCTGCAAGCAAATCAGTCAACCACAAACACAATCACAATAATAAGACTATGAGTATCTACGACTCGATCTAACTCGTAACACCGTATATCGGTGCTACACTATCTCGAGGGTTCCTCACCCTCAAGACGACACAATAAAACTAACTCGACACACTATCTAACTCTAGACTCAATATTCTAACATGGGCCCTGGTGATCTCGTGTTCCTCCTCAACATCGGCAATATCCTATCTCCCTACCACAAAGGCCAGAAGAAGGAACTTTCAACCGACCGCGGCCCACAGTCCTTCGGGTCACCGCGCGACAGCCCACAGTCCTTCGGGTCACTGCCACATTACACCGTCGTGTAATAACTCAGCCCTAGGCCATGACCCCGTCTCTCTGAGTCTTCCCGATCCAGCGAATAAGGGGTTTCCTTGAACCCGCTGGGTACGAGGTCTGAAGGAACACTAACTCACCCCTACACAAGCCTAGTATGGGCGGGTCACGCACATACTGTCGGCACACTCACAACAAAACAAACTCAATCTAGAACCTAACCTAAGGCTAAAGTTCCAGATCCTAACTAGACACTCGACTCTACAACACAAACCAATAGTACCAGTAGTCCGGCCTATATGGCCTAAGACCCTTAGT
>NW_026016777.1:27500-47500 GCF_020379485.1 Brassica napus | reverse complement strand
AACCGTCCTGCACCCGGACCATCGGCTCGCCCAGTAACCGTCCCGGACTCGCCCACACTGATCCGAACCAGAACGCACCGTTCACTGGATTGAGCTGACCCCCAGCTGTTCCCAGCTGATTGAGCTAGCCCACCAGCTCCTGTGAGCTGAACAGATCATGGTGAACTGATTACCAGCTGAACCGAGCTGATTGAACTCAAACCAACACTCGTCCAGCTGCCTAAACACTCACCCAGCCCCTTTACCCTTATTTCCATCGTATCCTGGTTAAGTCTCAGCTGACTGATGCCCTTAACCTTCATTCAGGGCCATGATACGCTTGTCTCAAGGTCTAATGACCTGACTGGTGCGTCTCCCCGCACCATGGCCCGTCCGGCCGATCCTATCTAGGATCGGGGACATGACAAGTCTCCCCCACTAACTTGGGATTCGTCCTCGAATCCATGTTAAGTGTTTCATCAGGAAGAAATTGTCGGTACCACTCCGGATACATTGTTTTCATCTTTGCTTCTGTTTCCCAAGTGATGAGGTCTTTACCATTGTAATCCCACACCACTTTGATCATGGGAACTGTCTTCTTTCTCATAGCTTTCTCTGACCGATCCACAATCCGAACCGGCAAGGTTTCCAAAGTCAGGTCCTTACCAAGGTCAGCAGGAACCTCAGGCAAGACAATGTCTTGTTCAGACAAGCATTTCCGGAGTTGGGATACATGGAACACATTGTGGTATGCATCCATTGCCGATGGCAAGTCCAACTTGTATGCCACTGCACCCACTCTCTCTATGATCCTGAATGGACCCAAGTACCTAGGGTCCAGTTTCTTTCGTCCAGAAATCCTGGTCCTACCCTTAAAGGTAATCATCTTGAGATACACCAGGTCATTGACCTCAAACTCAAGATGTTTCCTACGCTTGTCCGCATAGCTCTTTTGGCGGTCCTGCGCCTCTTTCATCTTCTCTTTGACCATCCTGATCTTCTCAGTGGTCTGTTCTACAATCTCAGGTCCCAACATGCTACGCTCCCCCACTTGGGTCCAGCATAGGGGTGTCCTGCACGGCCTACCATACAAAGCCTCATATGGCGACATACCAATGCTTGTATGGAAGCTGTTATTATAAGCAAACTCCACTAAAGGTAAGTGTTTTTCCCAAGACTCTCCCCAGTCTAACACACATGCCCTTAGCATATCCTCTAAGGTTTGGATTGTCCTTTCAGACTGCCCATCCGTTTGAGGATGATAAGATGTGCTCATATTCACTCTGGTTCCCAAGGCCTTTTGGAAAGCCTGCCAGAAATAAGATGTAAATCTTGGATCCCTGTCCGAGACAATGCTTGCTGGAACACCATGCAACCTCACTATCTCGTCTAGGTACACTTGCACTATCCTGTCGACCCCATCCCCTTTCTTGATGGGTAGGAAATGAGCCGACTTGGTCAGCCGATCAACCACAACCCATACCGCATCTTTCTTATTCCTGGTCGTGGGAAATCCAGTCACAAAGTCCATTGTGATGTGATCCCATTTCCATTCTGGTATGGGTAGGTTCTGAAGTAGACCACTGGGAACCTGATGTTCTGCCTTCACCAGTTGACAAGTGGGACACTTAGCCACCCACTCTGCAACATCAGATTTCATCCTCACCCAATGGTAGTACCTTTTCAGATCCCTATACATTTTGTTCAGTCCAGGATGAACTGAAAACTTGGACTTATGAGCCTGTCTCATAATCTCTTCTTTGAGTTCCTTATCATTAGGAACACTGACCCTACCATTGACCAAGATGGTACCATTGTCAGTTGTCTGGTACTCAGTCTTGTCATTGGCGGCTACCTTCTTTAGATTTTCATCCAGGCCCTGAGCTTGCCTGATCCTGGTCAGGAGATCGGCCTGGTTCACCGCCTCCAATCCCAGTGGCTCATCTGAACCAACCAAGGTATTGAGGTTCAAGGACCTGATCATCCCTTCCAGTTCATCCGCCTCCCTCTCAGATGACACTTCAGCCCTTCTGCGGCTCAAGGCATCAGCCACTAGGTTAGCTTTCCCAGGATGATAAGCTATGTCCAGATCATAATCTGCAACAAATTCCATCCATCTCCTCTGCCTTAAGTTTAACTCAGGCTGAGTGAATATGTACTTCAAACTCTTATGGTCTGTGAGTATTTGCACCCTGGCACCATAAAGATATGATCTCCATATCTTTAATGCAAATACTACTGCAGCCATCTCCAAATCATGGGTTGGATAGTTACCCTCATGCTTCCTTAACTGCCGGGAAGCATAGGCTATCACCTTCCCATGTTGTGTCAAAACACAACCAAGACCAGTTATGGATGCATCCGTATACACCACATAAGGCTGATCAGCCTCAGGCAACACCAGGACAGGTGCATTAGTCAACATGTTCTTGAGTGCTGCAAAACTTTTCGCACACTCCTCAGACCATGTGAACCTCACGTCCTTGCCTGTCAGCTTAGTCATAGGTTGAGCTATGCTCGAGAACCCCTTGACATATTTCCGGTAATAACCAGCCAACCCTAAGAAGCTCCTCACTTCCGTAGCATTCTTTGGCTGTGGCCATTCCTGGATACATTTGATCTTATCTTGATCCACTGAGACTCCTTTATCAGACACCACATGCCCAAGGAATCCAATGCTCTTCTGCCAGAAGCTACACTTGCTTAGCTTAGCAAAGAGCTTCTGTTCTCTCAGGCGGCCCAACACCGCCCTAAGGTGTCTTTCATGGTCCTCCTTTGTCTTGGAATACACGAGTATATCATCAATGAAGATGATCACAAACTCGTCCAAGTATTCCCTGAAGATGCCGTTCATCATCTTCATGAATGCAGCAGGTGCATTGGTCAGTCCGAACGGCATGACCACAAACTCATAGTGACCATACCTAGTTCGGAATGCTGTCTTCCTCACATCACCTGGTGCAATGGGGATCTGATGATACCCAGAGGCCAAGTCAATCTTGGAGAACCACTTGGCTCCACGGAGTTGGTCCAACAACTCATCAATCCTGGGTAAAGGGTACTTGTTCTTCACAGTCACCCTGTTCAAACCCCTATAATCAATGCACAACCTAAAGCTACCATCCTTTTTCTTAACGAATAGGACTGGTGCTCCCCAAGGTGATACACTAGGGCGTATGAACCCCTTCTCAAGCAACTCCTCAAGTTGCTTCTTCAGCTCTGCCATCTCAGCTGGTGCCATTCTATATGGACTTTTTGATAACGGGGCCGTTCCAGGTTCCAATTCAATGATGAATGGGTCAGCCCTATCAGGGGGAATGCCCTGTAGTGCCCCAAACACATCCTGAAATTCTCGAACCAACGGTATACCCTCTGGGTCACAGGCCCCTACAACCTCATCAGTGTAAATGGTAGCCAAAAAGGCCTCACAACCATTTCCAAGCATCCGTTCTACTTGGACTGCTGAAACCACCAAACTACAAGAGGTTGGCTTGATTCCTTGGTACTTGATCGGGGGTCCAAACTCATTCTCAAGTTGCACCCTTCCCCGGTGACAATCTAGAGTTGCCCGATACTTTCCCAACCAGTCCATGCCCAAGATCACTTCATGATGCTTAAGGGGGACAACAATCAGATCTATAGGCATCGGCCTATCCAAGATCACCACAGGGATGTCCTTAACCAGACCGAGTGAGTTCATAACTTGCCCTCCGGCCGCACTCACTCGTTCAGGACCATCCCATGTTCCATACTGGAACAAACCTTTTCCTATCATACTTGGACTCACAAAACTATGTGTAGCTCCAGTATCAAATAGTGTGTGTGTTTCCACACCACCAATACTTAAGGTCCCATTGATCGCTTGGAAAGGCCGAGCCCCATCCACATCCTTGGATAGCTCATACACACGAGGTGTGGAGGTCTGGCCTCGTCCCTGAACTGGCCTGCTAGCCTCCCCACGTCCCTTACTTTGGTTGCCTTGCAACTTAGGGCAGTCCCTGCGGTAGTGGCCCTTCTGGCCGCAGTGGTGACAGGTCCTGGACTCACCCAACGGACTTGGACAATCCTTGGCTGAGTGATCCATCTTACCACATCGAGTGCAGGCACCCATGGCCTTCCAGCACTCTCCACCGTGGTATCGTCCACACTTAGGGCACTCTGACCTACCACTTGAGGTTTTACCCTCCTCGGTCGAGTCCCTCTTCCTCTTCTTGTCACCACTCTGACCCGAGGATACCACCACACTCTTCAGCTTCTGCTTACCCTCCTCGGTGAGGTTGGTCTCCAGCAAGGCCATCCTCTCAACCAACTCAGAAACCGTGTGGAACTTACAAACAGAACAGTAGGTTCGAAGTTCCACCCTTAGGCCTCGGATGAACCTTCGGACTTGAACCTTCTCATCCTCCAGTTCTCTTCCCACATACCTTCTGAGTCGGTTGAACTCTTCTTCATACTCACGAACAGTCCTCCGTCCCTGAGTCAAGTCCAGGAACTTGGACTCCAAACGATCCCACGCCTCAGCAGGAAAGTACTTATGGTTGAACTCAACCTCAAAGTCAGCAAAATGCTCAATGGTGCCATTGGTACGCTTGTCCAAAGCTAACCACCAGTTATGTGCATCTCCCTCCAGGAAGTGTACTGCTATGTCCTTCTGGTAGTCCTCAGGACAACGCGTGGACTTGAAGTTCCGAACCAACCGGGTTCTCCACTCGTCCGCCTCCATAGGATCAACACTTCCAGCAAAGTGTTTGGTTCCCAACTTGGAGATATGCTCCAGCACCTTCAGGTAGTCCATACCATGCACTGGCCTGACCGGTGGGTCTATCTCAATCACCTCGGCCACACGGCCAGCACCAACATCGGTCACTCCAGCAGCAACCCGAACCGGGGGATTAGCCTGTCCTACGGACGAGTTCACCAATGGTGTGAACGCCTGTGTCAAGGAGGCTATCTGAGCTCCCATGACCTGCATAGCTTCCACCAAGCCCCTTATGGTCGGCTCAATGACCTCCTCAGCACCAGTGACCCGAACATTGTTTGCATCAACATTCTGGCCACTCCCAGCACCAACGTTGGATGACCCAGTATCTTCTCCATGGACTTGCTCTTGTTGCTCGTCCACATTAGTTTCATTAACCTCAGTAGGAAGAGTTGGACCCACTGGGAGTCCGGTGGCATTATCCACCTGCTCCACCAGAGCCGGTAGCACTGTGGTTGGAATGGTTCCAGCTGGTAACACTCCGGTCTGTTCAGCACCATCCTGCCCCACTGCTCCAGACGCCCCAGTCGCCTCCTTTCCTTTCCGAGATTTATACCTTCTTGTTCCCTTAGGAGTTACAAACACAAACAAAAGGTTAGTCCACAACTGAACACACAAACCTCAATCACTCCTAAGTTAATCAGTAGAAAAGATTACTTAGAACCCAACTATCTCACCATGAGTCCAAACGGCCAAGTGTGTGGTGAACCAATAACCCAACAAAACCTAGAATCAAGAATGCTCTGATGCCAACTTGTAAGACCCGATCCTGGATTCCTCAATCCAACCAGACCGCGGCCTCACCAAACAATGCAACCAATTCCATCTTTCATATTCAAGTTCAAGTGTTAAATAATTCTAAGTCTTTTTCAGAGTTTTGAGGTTCCAACATTCACACTTAAACAATCAAGCATCAACTAATGAAAATAGATACTTCATAGATATTAACCAAGGTTCATACATCATTCATCATCCTAAATAATAGAATACATACTAGAATCGCATAAGTTCACAAGTTGCACAATAGGCTACAATAATCACACAATTTTCAGAATCAACCCAATCACCACACATCTTCCCATGGCCGCGGTCCTCATGGTGCTTTTCCCTTACCACGGTCCATTTCTGGTCCTGGATCCAACACAAACAACCACACAATCACAAGGTTAGATTACAAAACAAGAATCAAATCACATTGCATGGTCGGATCCAATCTAGTCAAGAACAATCATCAAAAATGTCAAATCTGACCCCTTTAAAAAGAGATCCAAATACCAAATAAAATTCATGATAATTCATGATAATTCAGAAGAAAAATATTCCCATAAACAGATTCAAAAGAATCGGCTCAGATCATAGTGATCTCGGCCATGAACAGCCCACACAAGAACAAGGGACTTTCATGGGAATTGGATCAGGCCAAGGCCTTAGGATCAATGAATCCTTTCCTGTAACAACATAAAACATTCCATAGCACAACATATAAGAAGAAACAGAGTAGAAGAAGTCAGAGTAAGGAGTAGCCAATCGATCCAAACCGGCCAGGCTCACACGGCCATCATCCGCGGCCTTGTCCGGTTACTCTTGGCCACACCTCTCACCTTAGGAGTTCGGTCTCCAGGGGCGACTTCCTTCTCTTTCTCCTTTGCCTTCTCCTTGTCTTTCTGTCTCAAATCCATCCTCTTGATCACACGCCCAAACACACCAGGAACACTCAAGAACAATCTCTTGGATCAAATCGGCCGATCCAAAGTTTCTGTCTCTCTTTCTCTCTTGAATTTTCTCTGTGTTTCTCTCTGTGTGGAATGAGTAAAAACCGACCAGAATGATCAGAAATGAGAGAGAGAAGACGATTTAAACTGTCCCCAACCGCCTGGGCGAACAGTTACCAAAATCCCTTCCTTTCTTCCCAAAACCGTCCCATAACCGTCCCATAACCGCCCCTTGGCGGTTTCTCCCCTTTTCTTCCTTTGGCAAATCGATCACTGAGCCTCAGCTCACACTCTGGGAGCTTGCCCGCTCCCTATCCCAAGCCTAAGACCCATTTGGTCGAACCGTCCTGCACCCGGACCATCGGCTCGCCCAGTGACCGTCCCGGACTCGCCCACACTGATCCGAACCAGAACGCACCGTTCACTGGATTGAGCTGACCCCCAGCTGATTGAGCTAGCCCACCAGCTCCTGTGAGCTGAACAGATCATGGTGAACTGATTACCAGCTGAACCGAGCTGATTGAACTCAAACCAACACTCGTCCAGCTGCCTAAACACTCACCCAGCCCCTTTACCCTTATTTCCATCGTATCCTGGTTAAGTCTCAGCTGACTGATGCCCTTAACCTTCATTCAGGGCCATGATACGCTTGTCTCAAGGTCTAATGACCTGACTGGTGCGTCTCCCCGCACCATGGCCCGTCCGGCCGATCCTATCTAGGATCGGGGACATGACATTTACCCTACTGATGCCCGCGTCGCAATAGTAATTCAACCTAGTACGAGAGGAACCGTTGATTCGCACAATTGGTCATCGCGCTTGGTTGAAAAGCCAGTGGCGCGAAGCTACCGTGCGCTGGATTATGACTGAACGCCTCTAAGTCAGAATCCGGGCTAGAAGCGACGCATGCGCCCGCCGCCCGATTGCCGACCCTCAGTAGGAGCTTCGGCTCCCAAAGGCACGTGTCGTTGGCTAAGTCCGTTCGGTGGAAGCACCGTTCGGACCGCCTTGAATTATAATTACCACCGAGTGGCGGGTAGAATCCTTTGCAGACGACTTAAATACGCGACGGGTATTGTAAGTGGCAGAGTGGCCTTGCTGCCACGATCCACTGAGATTCAGCCCTATGTCGCTAAGATTCGACCCTCCCTGTAACACCCCCAAACCGTCCTAAGCATAGGTCGACCCACCGGCCAACAATCAAACAAGAACATGACCGACGGACGACCCACACCAAGGGTTGGAGATGAAAGGCCAACCGGCCAGCCAACAATCAAACAAGAACATGACTGACCGTCCAACCCAACACCATGGTCCGGAAGCGCTACGTGACGGGCTAGGGACAATCCGGTCAGAGTCACAAACTTTACTCCACGACCTAGACCAGTTCATCCACTAACTCGTCCCGCTGCGTCAAGGCATAAGGCTTTGCAACCCGTACCTAGAGTTAGCGTTTTCCGTTAGATCAAGGCCTAAGGCTTTTCAACCCGTACCTCGACCTAACGTTGTGTTAGACCGGACTAGTCAAATATCAGAGTACTCATGAAGCGCATATAAAACAATTACTTTATTGATTCGAGAAATATCCATACATTGATATAATTCGAGACCGGTCCCGGCCTAATGCCAAATCGAGTCAACTAAACACAAATCCACAATACCGTTTACAAAAGGCATGAAAATCTACACCGGCGGTCCTAACGTCCAGCACCAAGCTATCCGATCATCCTTACCTAAAGCGACCTGCAAAAAGGACAACGGAGTTGGATGAGTAACCTAATGTTACTCAGTGAGCTGGCGGCCTCTACCCGCAACCTAGACTCTAATCCGGACAACCCAAAAATAACAATCAATCTAGCCCTAGCATGCAATAAAAGCTAAGGCTAAGCAAACCGTTACTAAGTTAGACTTGGCCTCCTGCCATGATCTAGCTTCAAGTAACGGGAACCTGCATAAAAACAAGTCAACAACCAATCCCTAGTTAACCATATATACGCCTGAGTTCAGTACTCATGTAGTGTTAGACACTTAGACTATACAAGTATCACTAGTCAATCGACCAACAATCAAACAAGAACATGATCGGCCAACCAATGATACCGCATAGCTTTAATATCCACCACCCTTCACAAGCAATCCCTCAAACACATACAGGACAACGTCGGGCCTACAATAACCAAATACACACCAAGCCTAATCCGGTACCTAAACCAGACTTAGGACTTAATGTCAGAACCTGCAAGCAAATCAATCAACCACAATCACAATAATAACTATAACTACGA
The DNA here is from genome assembly GCF_020379485.1 of Brassica napus. Lineage (NCBI taxonomy): Eukaryota > Viridiplantae > Streptophyta > Magnoliopsida > Brassicales > Brassicaceae > Brassica > Brassica napus. Next base: position 38,765 of record NW_026016777.1, on the reverse strand, counting down.
CTCGATCTAACACGTAACACCGTATATCGGTGCTACCCTAACTCGAGGATCCCATAACCCTCTACGACACACTAACACAACACTCTAACCTGGGCCCTGGTGACATCGTGTTCCTCCTCTCTATCGGCAATATCCTATCTCCCTACCACAAAGGCCAGAAGAAGGAACTTTCAACCGACCGCGGCCCACAGTCCTTCGGGTCACCGCGCGACAGCCCACAGTCCTTCGGGTCACTGCCACATTACACCGTCGTGTAATCACTCAGCCATAGGCCATGATCCCGTCTCTCTGAGTCTTCCCGATCCAGCGAATAAGGGGTTTCCTTGAACCCGCTGGGTACGAGGCCGAGGAAACACTAATCACCCCTACACAAGCCTAGTATGGGCGGGTTACGCACATACTGTCGGCACACTCACACAACACAAACTCAATCTAGAACCTAACCTAAAGATAGAGTTCCAGATCCTAACTAGACAGTCAACTCTACAACACAAACCAGTAGTACCAGTAGTCCGGCCTATATGGCCTAAGACCCTTAGTACTAACTACTAAACAATAATATCAATACTAAACAATACAATCAAACCGTTACCCAGATAGTCCAGCCTCCCGCTGAGAAACTATCTTTAAAGATAACGGGAACCTGCACTCAACAATATCAACACGCAAGAATAGAAAACATGATGCATCCTAATCCTAGTCCTAATCAGGTTATTAACTCAGTCTTAATTCCATTCATCTCAGCTTAGCCCTTGCTAAACTGAGTCCGGTTCCATAAATAAAATAACCCTAAGGACTCTACCATTCAATAGCGTGATCATTCTAATCTATATGCAGACTCGATCTACCCTAAATTCCAAGTGGAATTCAAACAAACCAACTCACAGTGTTCTAGGCGAGAAGCAGCTGGTTGATCGGAGAAGACTTGGCCAAAACCCAATGGACGCCTTGACTGGACTGGAATGGACTGATCTTGTCTTGGACACAACCTTGGCTTCACCATGAAGAAGTTGACAGGCCTCGACAGGGTGATCTGGACTCGGACAGAACCTCCTCTAGCTTCTGGACAGTTCTTCGGACTTCCCGGCGGAGTATCGAGCAGAACTTCGACTGCTCTGAACCCATGGAACTGAACTAATCTTGTACAGCACCTCCACTTGATTGTAGGAGAATATGACTGGCTTGGACGGATTGAATTGGACAGAGCTTCCGCGTCACAATCGTAAAGAATCGACGATTGGACGGAACTGGCCTTCTCGGTGGAGTATCGGTCTTCAGAATCGACCATACTCTAGAATCGATCACTTCCTTTATCTCTCTCTCTCTCTCTATAGCCACGTTGACTTGATTCCCATCTGATCTGATCTTCACTTGATTGACCTTCAGTTGGACAGAACCTTCTCAAGGCGATGACTCGAAATCAATAGAGAACTGATCTCGAAAACTCTCTAAAACTCTCGAAATAGCTCGGAATCACTTGCTTTCTTTTTCTACTTTTCTCTCAAGGTTTTAACTTGGTTTGGACAGGTCTGGATGTGAAGAAATGAGCTGGGGTCGTGGGGTATTTATAGGAGACACCAGCCAATTAGCTTCAGGTTGGTGGCAGCCCGTGTGTCGCTCCGCATGGCTCCAGACGCATGCACGGCGACACCTCGTGCTCCACATGGCTGGCTGCATGTCCAGGACACATGCAGGACGCCACCACTCCTCCCAGATGTCAGGCTGCATGACTGGAGCTCATGCAAGGCGCCACACATCCTCACACATGTCGATCAGCATGCTTCGGTTGCATGCGTCGCGACATCTCGTGCTTGGCCGATCCACCTCGTGCTCCACATGGCTGGCTGCATGTCCAGGACACATGCAGGACGCCACCACTCCTCCCAGATGTCAGGCTGCATGACTGGATCTCATGCAAGACGCCACCCCAGCACACACATGTCGATCAGCATGCTTGGTTGCATGCGCGGAGACACCTCGTGCTTGGCCGTTCCACCTCGTGCTTCTATGTGTCAAGCTGCATGTTCAGCTTTGATGCACGTCTACACCTCCTCCTAATGTTGACACTCAGCTGCTGATGTGATAGACAGAACGTCCTGGCCATATGCATAGGGACACCTCGAGCTTCCCGGTTGATTTGTGCGATTTCGGTCTTTCTGGTGAATTTTCGTCCCGCGATCAATCCCGAATATTTTTCCGCTCCCGTTCTGATTCTCTAAATATTTTTAATAAACTCCAGATGAATACTGAGATCCTCTAAAAATATTTCCCGAGCCTCCGGCTTCTTCCAATAATTTCGAAAAACCGAAATTAGGGTTTTTGACCAACTTCGGGTTTTCCCGTCGTGCTTGCTTCCCGTCCTGCTTACTCCCATCATGCTTCCAAATTATAATATCTCTGAAATAATATTCTGATGATAGATGTGAAGTTTCGCAGAAAACTTAGTGGCTAAGAAACGTCAGTCTTCAAAAACGTCGAGCTTCTAAACCGTCGTGCTACCAAAAATGTTATGCTTCCAAAACATCCTTCTGATCAATCTAACACTTTTCTAACCATGGTCCAGCAGCTTATGGTTCACCCATGATCAATTCTTCGACCATCCATTGCCCACGGTATGACCACTAAATAATAATTTTTTTTTTTTTTTTTTTAACGGGTTTCTACATTCTCCCCCCCTTAATAGAATTCGTCCTCGAATTCTTGGTTGCGCAATTGCTCGTCTTCACAACATTCTCCACTCATCTCCATAACCTCTTTACGCTGTCCACCACGGTTCCTTGAGTGTCCTCTTCAAGGCCTCCACAATTGTCTTCATATCTCATCACTGGAATGATCACTGAGTCATCCTCTTTCTTTTACTCTGCCATAACACCCTCATTGCCCATGATACTATCTTGTCCAGATTCCTCAAATCCTTTCTCGATCTTTGTCTTCCCAATTACTGATGAAGTCCTTCCCCAATGAAGTCTTGTTTCCTCCCATCTGTCCAGTCCATACCACAGCCCAGTTCTCTGAATCTGTCTCTCCTCTTTCGCTTCGGGTTTGGGTTTGGCCTTGAACTCCCTCCACTTTAAGGTTTTCATCCCTTAAAGTTCCGATCAACAAACATACTTACTCGCTGCAACTCAAAAGAACACTTAACATGCAAGTTAGTAGACAATTAATCAAATAATCTACTAACCTAGAAAATACTAACAATGCAACCTAACCGCAATTCTAACCAGCAACCTAACAGTTCTACCCAAGCAACCTAACAGTTCTACCCAAGCAACCTAACAGTTCTAGATTCCACTATCTCAATCCTAATTTCCTAAAACCACAAATCCTATCGCTGGACGTGACCGGTTTCCCTAATGCCTTTTGTGACTCATTTTGACTCGATAAATATTTAAAACCGATTAAATCATGAGTTCCGGAAGCATGGACGAAACCATGCTCTGATACCACCTCTGTAACACCCCCGAACCGTCCTAAGCATAGGTCGACCCACCGGCCAACAATCAAACAAGAACATGACCGACGGACGACCCACACCAAGGGTTGGAGATGAAAGGCCAACCGGCCAGCCAACAATCAAACAAGAACATGACTGACCGTCCAACCCAACACCATGGTCCGGAAGCGCTACGTGACGGGCTAGGGACAATCCGGTCAGAGTCACAAACTTTACTCCACGACCTAGACCAGTTCATCCACTAACTCGTCCCGCTGCGTCAAGGCATAAGGCTTTGCAACCCGTACCTAGAGTTAGCGTTTTCCGTTAGATCAAGGCCTAAGGCTTTTCAACCCGTACCTCGACCTAACGTTGTGTTAGACCGGACTAGTCAAATATCAGAGTACTCATGAAGCGCATATAAAACAATTACTTTATTGATTCGAGAAATATCCATACATTGATATAATTCGAGACCGGTCCCGGCCTAATGCCAAATCGAGTCAACTAAACACAAATCCACAATACCGTTTACAAAAGGCATGAAAATCTACACCGGCGGTCCTAACGTCCAGCACCAAGCTATCCGATCATCCTTACCTAAAGCGACCTGCAAAAAGGACAACGGAGTTGGATGAGTAACCTAATGTTACTCAGTGAGCTGGCGGCCTCTACCCGCAACCTAGACTCTAATCCGGACAACCCAAAATAACAATCAATCTAGCCCTAGCATGCAATAAAAGCTAAGGCTAAGCAAACCGTTACTAAGTTAGACTTGGCCTCCTGCCATGATCTAGCTTCAAGTAACGGGAACCTGCATAAAAACAAGTCAACAACCAATCCCTAGTTAACCATATATACGCCTGAGTTCAGTACTCATGTAGTGTTAGACACTTAGACTATACAAGTATCACTAGTCAATCGACCAACAATCAAACAAGAACATGATCGGCCAACCAATGATACCGCATAGCTTTAATATCCACCACCCTTCACAAGCAATCCCTCAAACACATACAGGACAACGTCGGGCCTACAATAACCAAATACACACCAAGCCTAATCCGGTACCTAAACCAGACTTAGGACTTAATGTCAGAACCTGCAAGCAAATCAATCAACCACAATCACAATAATAACTATAACTACGACTCGATCTAACACGTAACACCGTATATCGGTGCTACCCTAACTCGAGGATCCCATAACCCTCTACGACACACTAACACAACACTCTAACCTGGGCCCTGGTGACATCGTGTTCCTCCTCTCTATCGGCAATATCCTATCTCCCTACCACAAAGGCCAGAAGAAGGAACTTTCAACCGACCGCGGCCCACAGTCCTTCGGGTCACCGCGCGACAGCCCACAGTCCTTCGGGTCACTGCCACATTACACCGTCGTGTAATCACTCAGCCATAGGCCATGATCCCGTCTCTCTGAGTCTTCCCGATCCAGCGAATAAGGGGTTTCCTTGAACCCGCTGGGTACGAGGCCGAGGAAACACTAATCACCCCTACACAAGCCTAGTATGGGCGGGTTACGCACATACTGTCGGCACACTCACACAACACAAACTCAATCTAGAACCTAACCTAAAGATAGAGTTCCAGATCCTAACTAGACAGTCAACTCTACAACACAAACCAGTAGTACCAGTAGTCCGGCCTATATGGCCTAAGACCCTTAGTACTAACTACTAAACAATAATATCAATACTAAACAATACAATCAAACCGTTACCCAGATAGTCCAGCCTCCCGCTGAGAAACTATCTTTAAAGATAACGGGAACCTGCACTCAACAATATCAACACGCAAGAATAGAAAACATGATGCATCCTAATCCTAGTCCTAATCAGGTTATTAACTCAGTCTTAATTCCATTCATCTCAGCTTAGCCCTTGCTAAACTGAGTCCGGTTCCATAAATAAAATAACCCTAAGGACTCTACCATTCAATAGCGTGATCATTCTAATCTATATGCAGACTCGATCTACCCTAAATTCCAAGTGGAATTCAAACAAACCAACTCACAGTGTTCTAGGCGAGAAGCAGCTGGTTGATCGGAGAAGACTTGGCCAAAACCCAATGGACGCCTTGACTGGACTGGAATGGACTGATCTTGTCTTGGACACAACCTTGGCTTCACCATGAAGAAGTTGACAGGCCTCGACAGGGTGATCTGGACTCGGACAGAACCTCCTCTTGCTTCTGGACAGTTCTTCGGACTTCCCGGCGGAGTATCGAGCAGAACTTCGACTGATCTGAACCCATGGAACTGAACTAATCTTGTACAGCACCTCCACTTGATTGTAGGAGAATATGACTGGCTTGGACGGATTGAATTGGACAGAGCTTCCGCGTCACAATCGTAAAGAATCGACGATTGGACGGAACTGGCCTTCTCGGTGGAGTATCGGTCTTCAGAATCGACCATACTCTAGAATCGATCACTTCCTTTATCTCTCTCTCTCTCTCTATAGCCACGTTGACTTGATTCCCATCTGATCTGATCTTCACTTGATTGACCTTCAGTTGGACAGAACCTTCTCAAGGCGATGACTCGAAATCAATAGAGAACTGATCTCGAAAACTCTCTAAAACTCTCGAAATAGCTCGGAATCACTTGCTTTCTTTTTCTACTTTTCTCTCAAGGTTTTAACTTGGTTTGGACAGGTCTGGATGTGAAGAAATGAGCTGGGGTCGTGGGGTATTTATAGGAGACACCAGCCAATTAGCTTCAGGTTGGTGGCAGCCCGTGTGTCGCTCCGCATGGCTCCAGACGCATGCACGGCGACACCTCGTGCTCCACATGGCTGGCTGCATGTCCAGGACACATGCAGGACGCCACCACTCCTCCCAGATGTCAGGCTGCATGACTGGAGCTCATGCAAGGCGCCACACATCCTCACACATGTCGATCAGCATGCTTCGGTTGCATGCGTCGCGACATCTCGTGCTTGGCCGATCCACCTCGTGCTCCACATGGCTGGCTGCATGTCCAGGACACATGCAGGACGCCACCACTCCTCCCAGATGTCAGGCTGCATGACTGGAGCTCATGCAAGACGCCACCCCAGCACACACATGTCGATCAGCATGCTTCGGTTGCATGCGCGGAGACACCTCGTGCTTGGCCGTTCCACCTCGTGCTTCTATGTGTCAAGCTGCATGTTCAGCTTTGATGCACGTCTACACCTCCTCCTTGTGTTGACACTCAGCTGCTGATGTGATAGACAGAACGTCCTGGCCATATGCATAGGGACACCTCGAGCTTCCCGGTTGATTTGTGCGATTTTGGTCTTTCTGGTGAATTTTAGTCCCGCGATCAATCCCGAATATTTTTCCGCTCCCGTTCTGATTCTCTAAATATTTTTAATAAACTCCAGATGAATACTGAGATCCTCTAAAAATATTTCCCGAGCCTCCGGCTTCTTCCAATAATTTCGAAAAACCGAAATTAGGGTTTTTGACCAACTTTGGGTTTTCCCGTCGTGCTTGCTTCCCGTCCTGCTTACTCCCATCATGCTTCCAAATTATAATATCTCTGAAATAATATTCTGATGATAGATGTGAAGTTTCGCAGAAAACTTAGTGGCTAAGAAACGTCAGTCTTCAAAAACGTCGAGCTTCTAAACCGTCGTGCTTCCAAAAATGTTATGCTTCCAAAACATCCTTCTGATCAATCTAACACTTTTCTAACCATGGTCCAGCAGCTTATGGTTCACCCATGATCAAGTCTTCGACCATCCATTGCCCGCGGTATGACCACTAAATAATAATTTTTTTTTTTTTTTTTTTCAACGGGTTTCTACACTCCCCCTTTCCAATCACATGTTCCTCCCCAAAACGTTAAAAACCAAAAAACCCAAAAAAATTCAAGTATATAAGAAGATCCCGTCAGAGGTTCGAGATTTTTACTTGGTGAAATTCACTCTCAACCTAATATTTCAGATTGGCCGATGAAATGCAGCCCGCATGTGCACAAGTCTCGGCCAAAAGCATCCTGACGGGAGCATTAAAACCCAAAAGAGTTAATTCATCCCATCAGTACGCTTGGCCTCGATCATACCAAGGAAAAATGTTAACACTTGGTTGGATGATGGAAAGTCGAGCCAGCATAAGTACTACTTGGACCAATCAGACTGACTTGGACAGTCCAGTCCATCAAAACTCGAGCTTATGTCCAGATCAGTACACGGATCAGTCCACGGGAAGGGCCAGCATGCTGATATGTGTACTGACATGGTGCATCAGTTGTCCAAAATCAGTACACGGATCAGTCCACGGGAAGGGCCAGCATGCTGATATGTGTACTGACATGGTGCATCAGTTGTCCAAAATCAGTACACGGACAGTCCACGGGAAGGGCCAGCATGCTGATATGTATGGTCAGCATGCTGATATGAGTTCAGTACACGGATCAGTCCACGGATCAGTACACGGACAGTCCACGGGAAGGGCCAGCATGCTGATATGTGTGGTCAGCATGCTGATATGAGTTCAGTACACGGATCAGTACACGGATCAGTACACGGACAGTCCACGGGAAGGGCCAGCATGCTGATATGTGTGGTCAGCATGCTGATATGAGTTCAGTACACGGATCAGTACACGGATCAGTACACGGATCAGTCCACGGGAAGGGCCAGCATGCTGATATATGTGGTCAGCATGCTGATATGAGTTCAGTACACGGATCAGTACACGGATCAGTACACGGACAGTCCACGGGAAGGGCCACCATGCTGATATGTGTGGTCAGCATGCTGATATGAGTTCAGTACACGGATCAGTACACGGATCAGTCCACGGGAAGGGCCAGCATGCTGATATGTGTACTGACATGGTGCATCAGTTGTCCAAAATCAGTACACGGACAGTCCACAGGAAGGGCCAGCATGCTGATATGTGTGGTCAGCATGCTGATATGAGTTCAGTACACGGATCAGTACACGGATCAATCCACGGGAAGGGCCAGCATGCTGATATGTGTACTGACATGGTGCATCAGTTGTCCAAAATCAGTACACGGACAGTCCACGGGAAGGGCCAGCATGCTGATATGTGTGGTCAGCATGCTGATATGAGTTCAGTACACGGATCAGTCCACGGATCAGTACACGGACAGTCCACGGGAAGGGCCAGCATGCTGATATGTGTGGTCAGCATGCTGATATGAGTTCAGTACACGGATCAGTACACGGATCAGTACACGGACATTCCACGGGAAGGGCCAGCATGCTGATATGTGTGGTCAGCATGCTGATATGAGTTCAGTACACGGATCAGTACACGGATCAGTACACGAATCAGTCCACGGGAAGGGCTAGCATGCTGATATGTGTGGTCAGCATGCTGATATGAGTTCAGTACACGGATCAGTACACGGACAGTCCACGGGAAGGGCCAGCATGCTGATATGTGTGGTCAGCATGCTGATATGAGTTCAGTACACGGATCAGTACACAGATCAGTACACGGACAGTCCACGGGAAGGGCCAGCATGCTGATATGTGTACTGACATGGTGCATCAGTTGTCCAAAATCAGTACACGGATCAGTCCACGGGAAGGGCCAGCATGCTGATATGTGTACTGACATGGTGCATCAGTTGTCCAAAATCAGTACACGGACAGTCCACGGGAAGGGCCAGCATGCTGATATGTATGGTCAGCATGCTGATATGAGTTCAGTACACGGATCAGTCCACGGATCAGTACACGGACAGTCCACGGGAAGGGCCAGCATGCTGATATGTGTGGTCATCATGCTGATATGAGTTCAGTACACGGATCAGTACACGGATCAGTACACGGACAGTCCACGGGAAGGGCCAGCATGCTGATATGTGTGGTCAGCATGATGATATGAGTTCAGTACACGGATCAGTACACGGATCAGTACACGGATCAGTCCACGGGAAGGGCCAGCATGCTGATATATGTGGTCAGCATGCTGATATGAGTTCAGTACACGGATCAGTACACGGATCAGTACATGGACAGTCCACGGGAAGGGCCAGCATGATGATATGTGTGGTCAGCATGCTGATATGAGTTCAGTAAACGGATCAGTACACGGATCAGTACACGGATCAGTCCACGGGAAGGGCCAGCATGCTGATATGTGTACTGACATGGTGCATCAGTTGTCCAAAATCAGTACACGGACAGTCCACGGGAAGGGCCAGCATGCTGATATGTGTGGTCAGCATGCTGATATGAGTTCAGTACACGGATCAGTCCACGGATCAGTACACGGACAGTCCACGGGAAGGGCCAGCATGCTGATATGTGTGGTCAGCATGCTGATATGAGTTCAGTACACGGATCAGTACACGGATCAGTACACGGACAGTCCACGGGAAGAGCCAGCATGCTGATATGTGTGGTCAGCATGCTGATATGAGTTCAGTACACGGATCAGTACACGGATCAGTACACGAATCAGTCCACGGGAAGGGCTAGCATGCTGATATGTGTGGTCAGCATGCTGATATGAGTTCAGTACACGGATCAGTACACGGATCAGTACACGGACAGTCCACGGGAAGGGCCAGCATGCTGATATGTGTGGTCAGCATGCTGATATGAGTTCAGTACACGGATCAGTACACGGATCAGTCCACGGGAAGGGCCAGCATGCTGATATGTGTACTGACATGGTGCATCAGTTGTCCAAAATCAGTACACGGACAGTCCACGGGAAGGGCCAGCATGCTGATATGAGTTCAGTACACGGACAGTCCACGGGAAGGGCCAGCATGCTGATATGTGTGGTCAGCATGCTGATATGAGTTCAGTACACGGATCAGTCCACGGCCAGTCTGTGTGTGCAAACGGACAGGCACGGACGTCCTGCATGTGCTGACGGACGTCCTGTGTGTACTGAACAGACAGCCCACGTGGGCCAAAATCACCCGAACAGTCCACAGGAAGGGCCAGCATGCTGATATGTGTACTGACGGACGACCACGGACGTCCTGTGTGTGCTGACGGACGTCCTGTGTGTACTGACGGACGTCCTGTGTGTGCTGACGGACGTCCTGTGTGTACTGACGGACACACGGACACACACGGACGTCCTGCGTGTGCTGACGGACGCCCTGTGTGTGCTGACGGACGTCCTCTGTGTACTGACGGACGTCCTGTGTGTGCTGACGGACGGCCACGGACGTCCTTTGTGTGCTGACGGACGTCCTGTGTGTACTGACGGACGTCCTGCATGTGCTGACGGACACACGGACACACACGGACAGCCACGGACGTCCTGCGTGTGCTGACGGACGTCCTGCGTGTGCTGACGGACGTCCTGTGTGTGCTGACGGACGTCCTGTGTGCACTGACGGACACACGGACACACACGGACAGCCACGGACGTCCTGCGTGTGCTGACGGACGTCCTGCGTGTGCTGACGGACGTCCTGTGTGTGCTGACGGACGTCCTGTGTGTGCTGACGGACGTCCTGTGTGCACTGACGGACACACGGACACACACGGACAGCCACGGACGTCCTGCGTGTGCTGACGGACGTCCTGTGTGTGCTGACGGACGTCCTGTGTGCACTGACGGACACACGGACACACACGGACAGCCACGGACGTCCTGCGTGTGCTGACGGACGTCCTGTGTGTACTGAACAGACAGCCCATGTGGGCCAAAATCACCCGAACAGTCCACGGAGCGTGCTGATATGTGTACTGATGGACAGCCGGACGTCCTGTGTGTGCTGACGGACGGCCACGGACGTCCTGTGTGTGCTGACGGACACACACGGACGTCCGTGTGTACTGAACAGACAGCCCACGTGGGCCAAAATCACCCACG
>NW_026016777.1:0-5000 GCF_020379485.1 Brassica napus | reverse complement strand
GTGTGAGCATGCCTGTCGGGACCCGAAAGATGGTGAACTATGCCTGAGCGGGGCGAAGCCAGAGGAAACTCTGGTTGATGTGGTCATCAGATCAGCAACTGAACCGGAGGTCAACCCAAAGCCCTACTCAACCAGCCAAGGCGCAAACCAGGACATACGTGCACTAAAAATGCCATATCTTACAAACCAGGAGGGTTTAAATCACGAGGCTAATTTTTATGGATTCTACACTCAAGAAGAAGTCCAGGCCAATTGGAATTGGGCCAAAATATTCACGGAGCAAGAAGTTATGAATTTTACAACTCAGAGGTTTCTCAGCCTGTCCATCTGCGAGTATCCGACTTTAGAAGGAGATTTAAGCTCAAGTAAGGAGCTGCCTGAAGCAAAGCCCGTCATCAAATTTAAGAGAATTCTTTCAGCTTTCCAGAAAGCCAAAGATCAGGAGAAATGGACACGGAAATCAGAAGATATGTTCAATTTTCCAGAACCGGTCAAACCAGTGCTACACTCGCCTCAATTGGAAGCTAACCGGTTCAATCAGCTTCAAACCAGAAATTGGCGACCAGGAGATCATTTCAACCAATCAGGAGGTATTCCAGAAGTTCTTAGCTGCACCAGAACCCAGGAGATCAGTCGGTTCAATGGAGAATCACTTAAATCAAACCGGAGCTATTTATGGAAAGATTGGACAATCTTTCGGTTTGATCCATTCCAAGCAATTCCAATCCAACCAGGAGAACCAGACGACATCCAGACTAAACCAAGACATCCAGGAGACATTATACACGAGCCAGAAGAGTTCTACAACTTCATCCCATGCACCAGCCCACATAGGAATAAGAAGATCCCCATTATCACCAAACTGCCTTATTTGGAGTCTCTTGCATTCAAACTCCAACAGCTCTTTTTCTACCAAGGCAAGGACGAGATCAGCATCTATCAAGCATTCAAGAAGGTCCCAAGAAAGCTCTCTTATCCCCTTAAACCGTCCAGATTCAAGCAAATCAAGTTTCTTCACTTGGAGCCAAAATCCCACAAAAGGCTCCAACGGCTAGTTTTCAAGGAGCCATCAATTCCTTTGCTTCCAAGTTTATTATTTCGATTTTTATTTCTTTCCTTATGTCATTTTATGGCTGTTAGAAAGTTCTTGGTCGAGCCTATAAAGCTCTAGTCTTTGTTTCATTGTAAATCACCCATCTTTGAAAGTATTATGAATTATTCAGTTTTTCTAGTTTTGTCAAAACTATTGTTCTAAGTCTTTTGAGTGTGTGAGAAACAACTCTGGAGCAACTTGACTTATCAAAGCCTCCTTTCACAGAGCTTTGTGGCGTCCATCATCCCATCTCCATCCATTAATCGATCTTGAGAGTGATACACATCCAGCAAGACCGGTTCCATCTTCATTCATCTCCCATCCATTGATCCTTGTTGAGAGTGATACACATCCAGCAACAAAGATCCCATCTCCATCAATCTATCCATTTTCTATTTGTTTTTATTCATATTATCATTTTGATTCATATTCATATTTGTTTCTGTTTGCATTATAAAACTCTAAAAACTCATAAAATCGGTTCTCATTGTTTTCAGGTTGTAGCTTGGATCCAACCTCTATCAATTCGTGGGTTACCTCCCCTGTGCCTACAACATTTTGGTATCAGAGCTTAAGCTCCTGACTCAGGTGATATCTATCCTTGCATCTCATACTTGCTTGCATTGTTTTTCCATTCATAAACTGAAAATCCTTAAAAAACTGTTTCTTTTGTTTCAAGTTTTGTTTCTGCATATTTTTCTGTTCTTGCTGTTCATCATTCCTATAAACCAGAAAAGAAAAAGAAAGAATAGGTTTTTAGGTAGTTTGATCCACGAAAATTCAAAAAAAAATTAGTCATAGTGTTTACATTCATTAGTTTTCATAAAAAAAACCCATAAAAAATCTGCATTTAAGTTGTTTCCATTTTTTTTCTTTTGCATTGCATAACAAGTTTAAAAATCATCCTAGTTATTTTATTAGACCATTTTAGTTAAAGTATTTCCTATTTCGTGCATATTATATTGCTGCATTTAAAAAAAAAATCATTCATCATAAGTTTCAATCATTTGTTCCATATTGATAGGTTTATTGCATATCTTAAACTAAAAACTCAAAAAAAAAAATATCATTGTTAGTTTGTTTCCATATTTTCTTCCCATTTATTGTTCATAAGCATCCCATACTGATTTATTTCGTGCTTGCATCAAGAAAATCAAAAGAAAAATCATTTTGCATAATTAATTTCATTTCGGTTCACATTGGCATATTTTTCGGTTTAGTTTTATAGATTGCATTTTGTTTACTTATTTTGGTTCGACCAAAAACTTCCCATATCTTCACTTGCTCTTTGAGATTGTTTTCAGGAAGCTATGGCAGGAGAAACCCAGAGACAACTTCTCAAGGAAAACCAAACTCTTTGGCAGATTTAAAGAAAGTAAAAGATCAGATTACTCGGTTGGAGAAAAGAGACAAGGCACAAGGCCAACGACCACAGCAAGGAGAAAGAAGATTTGGAGATGCACCAGAAGCTGTCTATGTCGAGCCCAAGCCACCAGATCCTTCATGGATCAGTCAAAAGCCAACTTCTCAAACCCATATTCAACATGTTGCTAATTCTCGGTTTGATCATAAATCTTTGCTGATAAAATTGAACTCTTTACATTTTCAGGAGGAAGAAGCTACCTATTTGGGAGAGGAACCTTGATGAATGGTTTCACTACAACAAAATTCTGAAAGAAGAGAGACTATCTTATGCCATTGATCAACTAAGAGGTAATGCCTTTAAATGGTGGGTACAGGAAGAAGATGATAGATGGTTTTACAAGGAGCCAGCTATCAAAACGTGGAGAGATCTTAAGGAAGTCATGAGGGATGAATTTGCACCAGAACTCACAAGTTCTAAAATTCAAAAGATATACCCAAGGAGGTATCTAACTCATGGTTCCAAAGAAAAACCAGAAACTGTTATTGTCCAAGTAGAGGCTAAGGTAAGTCCTATACTTGATAAATCAGTTAATGAATCATCTACCACTTGTATGAGTCACTTGTCTTTGTCAAAAGGTGATGTAACAGGAACTAAGGAGCATGAATTCAAAGGAGAGGAGCCACCAGGCGCCACACCTGTGATGGACCAGAAGATGGTTCAAGACACAATTCAGTCAATGTTGCTTAAAGAAGCAAAACCAGTAAATGAAGTATCATACCAAGGTAAGTGTCTAACACCACCTAGAGATACTAGTACTGACGTGTGTGTTCTTGATGTAGGGAGTAAAAATGAAAGCTATCTGCTTACTGAAGTTCCACAGAAGGAACCAGACCATAAGCTCAGTCATGAACCACCTCACAAGTGGAAACCAAAATCTAAACAATGGATTGTTCAAATTCCAAACCTATGGTAAGATTCATTTTAGATCAGCATGTTTTTAATATTTCCATGATAGATATAATGCACTTGCTTTTTGTCCAGAGTGTTGAGACTATTTCAGGTTGCCAAGAAGAAAGCTTTAAAGAAATCCCACCGGATAATCTTATGTTGCTAGGAGAATCAACTCCAAGGAAGAACAGAAATGTCGCCACCAAAAACTTTGAAGGACCATCCATTCCAGAAAGAGATGTTATATAGTTTCGAGGTCGAAACATTGTCAAGAGGGAGGGGATGATGTGGTCATCAGATCAGCAACTGAACCGGAGGTCAACCCAAAGCCCTACTCAACCAGCCAAGGCGCAAACCAGGACATACGTGCACTAAAAATGCCATATCTTACAAACAGGAGGGTTTAAATCACGAGGCTAATTTTTATGGATTCTACACTCAAGAAGAAGTCCAGGCCAATTGGAATTGGGCCAAAATATTCACGGAGCAAGAAGTTATGAATTTTACAACTCAGAGGTTTCTCAGCCTGTCCATCTGCGAGTATCCGACTTTAGAAGGAGATTTAAGCTCAAGTAAGGAGCTGCCTGAAGCAAAGCCCGTCATCAAATTCAAGAGAAACCTTTCAGATTTACAGAAAGCCAAAGATCAGGAGAAATGGACACGGAAATCAGAAGATATGTTCAATTTTCCAGAACCGGTCAAACCAGTGCTACACTCGCCTCAATTGGAAGCTAACCGGTTCAATCAGCTTCAAACCAGAAATTGGCGACCAGGAGATCATTTCAACCAATCAGGAGGTATTCCAGAAGTTCTTAGCTGCACCAGAACCCAGGAGATCAGTCGGTTCAATGGAGAATCACTTAAATCAAACCGGAGCTATTTATGGAAAGATTGGACAATCTTTCGGTTTGATCCATTCCAAGCAATTCCAATCCAACCAGGAGAACCAGACGACATCCAGACTAAACCAAGACATCCAGGAGACATTATACACGAGCCAGAAGAGTTCTACAACTTCATCCCATGCACCAGCCCACATAGGAATAAGAAGATCCCCATTATCACCAAACTGCCTTATTTGGAGTCTCTTGCATTCAAACTCCAACAGCTCTTTTTCTACCAAGGCAAGGACGAGATCAGCATCTATCAAGCATTCAAGAAGGTCCCAAGAAAGCTCTCTTATCCCCTTAAACCGTCCAGATTCAAGCAAATCAAGTTTCTTCACTTGGAGCCAAAATCCCACAAAAGGCTCCAACGGCTAGTTTTCAAGGAGCCATCAATTCCTTTGCTTCCAAGTTTATTATTTCGATTTTTATTTCTTTCCTTATGTCATTTTATGGCTGTTAGAAAGTTCTTGGTCGAGCCTATAAAGCTCTAGTCTTTGTTTCATTGTAAATCACCCATCTTTGAAAGTATTATGAATTATTCAGTTTTCTAGTTTTGTCAAAACTATTGTTCTAAGTCTTTTGAGTGGTGAGAGAACAACTCTGGAGCAACTTGACTTATCAAAGCCTCCTTTCACAGAGCTTTGTGGCGTCATCATCCATCTCCATCCATTAATCGATCTTGAGAGTGATACACATCCAGCAACGG
>NW_026016776.1:0-30159 GCF_020379485.1 Brassica napus | reverse complement strand
TAAGTAGGGTTTTAGGGTTATTAAGTTTATGTTTGTACGACTACTGTTTTTTTTGGGTGTAATTGTATGTGTTGTGATAGTCATAAGATTTGTATTGACTATTAACATTTGTAGCCTTGTTACGTTAGATTCTGTATAGCTCCCTACATTGGTGTTGTATGGCTTAGTTTAGACTCATTTAGGGTATCTTTAGGGGTTGATATGTTGTATGGGTTAGTTTAGATTCATTTAGGGTATCGTTAGGGGTTGATATGTTGTATGGCTTCGGTAAGATTTACTTTATTTAATTATGTAATCAGCCACTAATGTCAATAATTTCAAGTAGTACAGTGGTTTATGTTGTCCGTATAAATACCCTAGGTGAAGTGTTCGACGCCCCCTATCTCCATTTTTATTAAAAACCGTTTTTTCTCCTACAATAGCCTCGAATTAGAGAGACAAATAAGACTATTTAGGTTCATATGTGCTGGTAATATCAATAGTTTCAAGTAGTCCAGTGGTCTATGTTGGACATTTAAAGGCCTCAAGTGCCTTGTTCGATTCCCCCCATCTCCATTTTTATTTTTAAATTTTTTGTTTAGTACGAGAGTCAAATAAGACCATTTAGATTCATATCATGTATCCCTTGTTTGTTATAGTGTATGTAATTCACTAGAAGACTCAAATGCAATGCTAAATAAACGACTCAAATGCAATGGTAAATAATAGATTCAAATGCTAAATAAGAGATCCAAACCAATGCTAGTTACGAGTCATATAAGAGTAACTAAAAGAGTCAATATCAACCTACTTGGTGAACAAGACATAGTGAAAATAGCATTATAAAATCTCAACCGTAGGAGAAGCTATAGCCTTCGGAGGAACGTACTTTCCCATTCTCGAAATAAGCTCAGGATCATTAGCAGCTTCCCATAAGTCATAAGCAATCTTCTGGCGAGCTTCACGAATGTTGTCGTCATTCACCAACGTTAAGTCCATGCCTAGAAGATGTGCTTCAATGTGCTTCAACGCATATACTCCACAATCGCTGCTAGTCTTATTTAGGAAGCAGGGCATTGGAGCGTAAGTGACATCATAGGGCTTAACGGTTAATCCCCTCTTCTCTGAAGACTGCACGGCTTTGACAATTCTTGGGATGAGATGTGCAAATGGCTCCAAGTCCTTGTTGTGTTTCAGTCCCGCACAGTCAAAAACTTCTATGGAACGAGTAACAAAGTTGACACACATAGAGATCCAGTGGTTACCGTGCACAAGAAGAGGCACATACATACGATTGACATCAAGATCCCACATTAGTCTTGTTCGGCCGTGTGAAGGAAGTTCACCAATTCCGTACTGATGGAGCAGTCCTTCTACCCTGAATTTTTTTTGTCTTTCTTGAACTCAGTGTAAGAATTCTTCATTTGATTACTGAATATGCAGCTCATGAAAGCTACTTTGGACGGGTTCCATCGTCTCAAAGAAGTCCTCTCGCGAAATAAGAAGAGCACAGCATCAATTTCCTATAAAATATGATACAAACAGAGTGAGTTGATGTGATGTGTTAAGACGAAGAACAGTAAGTAGGCGTGCAGAGTAATGTAAATCATACTTGATTTTGCAGCCACACTGCAGGTCCCATAATACGTTCTGCTAACTCAGTTGTGTACATAGAAGGTCCAATTTTAAGGTGCCTGCGATGCAACATTTAATTAAAAATTTGTAGAATTTATAACATAGAGGGAACGCATAGACTTACTGTTTGGTAGTTGAGCACCAATGAATCAGTTTAGCCCATGAATCCTCATGGACAAACACTAATGAGTAATCATCGTCGTTCACCCGGTCGTCATGTAATTCCATATCTTTGAGAGTGGGTGTTCTCCAATCTACAGGCTTGAAGGATGATACTGGAGTAACCCACTTAGGTGCTTCTTCATCACTCGTTTTTTGTGAGGGATCGAAACCTTTAACATGTGATACTTGAGAAAGGTTCCCCATGGCGTCTTGTAAATACTCTTGGGTGCTCATTTCTTCTTTATTGATGAAGGTTCTCCATGGGTAGATGATTGTGACAAATTCTTCAAAAAATCCATCATATCATCAGTTTCAGTTTCAATCTCCTGTTAATGAAACCAAACACAACATATTAGCCAAAACTGTCGAGAGACAATGACATTAAAAGAGTCGAGAGACTATGACATTACAGAGAAAACATTTCATAGTCATAAGTTCAGTTCATAGCAAACACCAAAATACATTACAAGCCGATTTCCAACAAGCCGATATTACAAGCAAACAACAATGACATTACAAAAGAGTTAAGAGAAAATTACAACATAAGACAGTCCGACATATTACAAAGCTTCATTTTATGGTTACCTTTCTTCCTTGCCGAGGGCTACGACGAACCGTAGCAGGAACCACACTCTCATCAACCTTGCCTTTGCCTTTTTCCTTTGTTCCTGCAAGACACGGACTCTGTGATGATTTTCCCATCGTTGCTGAAGGACATGGAATCTCAGATGCTCTGTCTTTTCCCATTGTAGCAGAAGGACCCGGAATCTGTGACACCGCTTGCTTGAGCTCAGCCATCTCTTTTTGGACCTTCTCAAAACGCTCTTGGATGTCATTCTGCACCACGTCCTTGAAAGAGTTGAAAGCAGAGGTGAACAAACCTTCAATGAAAGTCTTCATTCCACTGGAGATACCACTGTTATGTTCAGCTGCCCGTTGACAAAGCAGTTCTTTCTTTCGAGCCTCCGCACCAGGATCATTTAGCTTACGCTTTCCCCTTCTTGCAACAACAGCCGGTTCGTCAACATGAGTATCTGTGACATCTTCGACTTCAACATTCTCTCCATCAGTCTCTGAATCAGAAAGCTCTAAAGTTGGAGGCAAAGCCTCGACTTCCCATACGAAATCTGTCCAATCTTGTTTGGCATTGAGAAGAGTAACAATGCGACCAATTCTTTCATCTATCTTCTCATCTTCCCTATAGAACTCAGTGCTATCAACCACATCATTGTTCCCAGTAGCAGATATAAATGGGAACAGTTCTCCCTGACAAGAACAAACGCCAACAGAGTGAGTTAAATTGTTTGTTAACTGAACCGAATATAATTTTTTAAAAATTATTACCTTATTAAAGTGGGACTCTAGGCTGCTGATATCTGCGTAGGAAACTTTCCCACTTCCTTTCCAATTCCTACATCTCACTTTGGTCATGTTCTTTTTGATCTTCTTACCCACCATACTACCAATGTCTGGGATTGCCTCCATAACCCATATCTGAAACGCATAGGAGAATCCATCCAACACGTAACTGTTCTTCAGATGTAAATCTTTCCTTGCTTTGAGTATTGATGCAAGCAGCTCGTCATATGCGTGAAGACCCCATGGATACATCCTCATCTTCTCAAAATCCATCACCAAACGGATGTATTCATGTGGGATAAACACTCTTGAATCCTTAGCTATGAGGAATCCATGAATGACGCACAGATACACTAGCCTAACCCTGTCCACATACGTCCACTTGTTGCATTCGTTAAGAAGCTTCGTCTTTATCATCGATAAGTTGACCTTTCTATTTTTCCTCAGCACATTGCTCCAGAACCCCTTATCATCCTTCCAATCATTGAAGTTTATGTCAGGTTCATCTTTGAACTTCAATCCTGTCACAGCATGAAATTCTTGCGCAGAGAACCTAAGAGGCCTCTTAGCAAATAGAAACCACAGCTCGTGAAGCTTCGAAACCTTGAGTTGCTTGCATATGAAGCTATGAATGATCTTCCCTGAGTAGATGAGCTTGTTCTCTATGATTGCCAGAAGCGGACCGAAGACAGGATCTTTCAAAACTTCCTCATACTCAGTGTTGAGAACACCCTTCACTTCCTCCAGAATTGTACGTCTACACGTATTGTTGATCTTGTCAATTTGCGTCTCAATTCCTTCTTCAAGTATGCGTTGTGGAAACTCGTACGCCATTCCTATAAAACATAATAGCAATAACTTCAACTCGTTAGTAATGCCTTAAGAAAATCAAACTAAAACTCAATCTCGCAATATGAACATCAACAAAATCAATAAAAAAATTCCAAAAGGAGATCGCAAAACCCGCAAAACCTTACCTTCAATTTTAGGGAAAGAGAAACCGAGATGAAATTCGAACAACGTCAATCTCTTCGTCCGTAGAAGAGCTTAAATCTAGTACATGCAAATAAAGAAATTAAGATCGACACAAAAAAAAAAACATAAAGGGGCTTTTGAAACCCTAACCTCAACGATTTTGGAACCGAGATGAAGTAAGAGGAAGAGAAGAACAACGTGAAGCTAATCGTTATTTATCAGCGACAAGAAGCTTTTCCCGAGCTTGAACAACTTCAATTGTAGCCGGCGGAGATTGCAAAGTAATCCTACTCTGTCGTGTTTAGAGAGGAGAGAAGAAAGAAGGAGGATGAAGGAGAGATGTGACGATGAGTTCAAGGTCTCCGACGAACTAAGACGGCCGGAGAAGATGGTTTCGATAACGAAACTTAATCGCCACCTCTTTGTTAGAGAGAAAGGAAAACCGGAGTCGACGACATGTTCTGATTTTTTACTCTGTATTTTTTTTAACTTTTATTTACTTTCTCAGTAAATTACATAACTCAATATATGTATTTCAAAATTAATAGAAAGGACAAAACGGGATTAGCATTATTGTTTATACTATAGGGACAAAGATTTTTGTTCTAATTCTAAGGGGACAAAGTAGTAGTTGTTTTGTTCTCTTTTCCCAAATTTCTGAAATTTAAAACCCAACGTATAAAGCACAAAAACACAGCAAATACTCGTGAAGGAGAGTACCTGAACTTCACAACTCAAAATATAAAATATGCAGAAACAATGTCATCCCGCCGAAGAACGTAATTTTATTACAGCTCCCAACAGCATCAACAACTCAGAAGTATAGGCTTGTAGATCTACCAAACTCCTTCCTATCTTCAATGGCACTTTCTCAGGTAGGCTTTGTTGTTAAAGGATATATTTCCCTGTGATATGTCATCCACCCGAAGCCTTTCATCCTCAGGTGCTGAAAAATCTTTCGCGTTGTTCCTAAGGCATGTTTCTTCAACCTCACTGCTCCATCTTGCACTACTCTGATTATTATTGAATCTCCGGTCAAGACTTGTCGAGGAAGGAGATCTTTCAAGCATGGGCCGGCGAAAAGCTTTTGTGGAACCATGAAACTCGCCCAAAACACCATCTTCCGTCTTTACAGTTTTCTCAGACGCTTTCTGTCTTGTACCCCTGTCCGATCCTCCAGACAGCTCAGCCGCCTCCCTGGCAGAGACCCATTTTGCAGTCTGACCTGAGACGTTCCTGTTTCACCATAACAAAATTATGATCAATAGCAACTTTAAAGCTTCTTCAAAAGCGCAAATCAACATTAGAGTCAAAAACATCAACTTACAAAGACAGCACACCAAACGTTTCCAAGTACACAAAAATAAAAAGCACATACCCATTCTCTTCTTGCGCCACAGAACTGGAAGGTTAACGCTCTGATTTGAATCATTTGATCACATCACCATCAGGCCCTGCTCGGCTACTTCTAGTGTCCATGTATGTCCTGATAATCTGGAGACTTCCTCCCTTCTCTTCTCTGTCTATACCGATCACTTTGATTATCTAGACGCGACGCATCACGATCATTATTCCTTTCCCCGTCACTTTTACTTTGTTTCCCTTCATGATAATAGTCACGGCTACTTCAGTCTTTCTCTCTCTCTCTCTCATGAGCCCTTTCCCTATCATGATCCCTGTCACGATCTCTACTCCTATCACGGTCCCAATCCTTGCCATAGTAATGATCATGCTCATAATCCCGACGATCGCGATCCCGTTCCCTGTCTCGCTCATAGTCACGATCACGATCCGAGCTAACGCTCTTCTACAAATCCTGGCTCTCATTGGTGATCAGAGAGATGTTCTTGATTGATCACTTGACCTTTCTGTTCAAGAAAGATACAGGACGTTTACCTTTGATTGATCAAAGTTCACGGGCAAGGAGGCTGGAAACTGGGGAAGGCAAGCTTCTCATCAAACAAAGCATATTCCTCTATCAGTTTCTTCAACTGAGTTTACATTATATTTCTGGCTGATTTTGTATCACTCTAGTTGACAATTACTCTATTCCCTGTGGAGATATCAAACACACACTTTAAAACTTAAGTGTATGCATTTTAGAAAGTTCAGTTATATTAAGGCTAAAGCTAAATTTACCTAAAATGATCTCGAGTCAGAAGCTGAGTCATCTCTTTGTAAAGATCTTCATAAACCTTTTTGACATTTCTGAAATAAACATACAAACAACATAATTACTTCAAGGAAGAATATAGCCGTATATTCAAGAAATAAATTAAAAGAACAAATCATCTCAATCTCGAGCTTCACTATATCTTTGTCCTAATCTCAAATAAAATTTCCATAGAAAATCAATTATCATCGAGCTTATTGAACCCTGAGAGATACATCCCAACTTTTTCCCACTCATCAGCAAGACCTTTCTCTTCGAAGGGATTAATATTAGAAAAGAACAGATTCCTGCTCCAGCGTAACATGACCTCAACCAAATTACAAAATTATTAAGATATGAGTTTAAGAACACTATGAACATTAGTTTAATAGTCATATGAACATGAATTTAATAACACTTATTCAAGTAAAAAAAAGGTATGAAGTTTAGGATTACTATGAACATGATTTTAAGAAAACTATGAACATGAGTCTTACCTTAATAAGGATCTGAGTAAAACAGCTTGACAATGTTGAGAATACACGCTAGAATACTTTTATATGTTGATATGAACATGATGTTTAAGAACATAATCACCTTTGAATCCAGTAAGAGCATATATATATATATTCACCATCGTAAGCTCACCACCGTGTTTGAAGTTCCTGGCTTCCCAGAATTCTGTGGAAGAACATCGGCCCCATTTAAATCAAAAAGAAGTTGGCCATTTTAAAGAAAGTAAGTTTTCTGAGTTGATCGATAGTTACAAAAAAAAAAAAAAAAAAAAAGTTTTCTGAGGTGAGAGGAAGAAGGCTTACCTTTTATAGGAGTAGAGACACCGCCTTGCAAAGGGATAAGCCGCATTCAGTGTCAGATCGTTGTCGACTTGGGTTGATGAAGTTAAGAAGTATGATAAAGGCGATGAAATACCGTCTCGATTGATTAGAACGGAAGGCAAAACATCAGAATTGAAGATTTACACAGAGATGGTTCACGTCAATTGAACAGCTCGAAACTCCGTAGTTGGTATCAGAGAACGAAGAACAACACTTTTGGTTTCAGAAATAGAAGAAGAACATGAACCCTAACGTCGGGATTGAAGATTCAAATAGCGATGTCTAACATTGATTAAACATCCCGAAACTCCATTGTTGGTACCTAGAATTTCTATTGTTAGCTTCAGAGAAGGAAGATGAACATGAACCCTAATCATCTCGCGCTTGGTTTCAGAAGCAAAACGCAAAGCCCAAAAACTGATAACCGTGGCCCCAAAAAATTAAACGCAGCGTATAGAAAGATGAGACAGGTGTCGCGTTCTCCTTGCACGAATTGATGACGTGTCTCTCTAAGGAGAGAGTAAAGCTATACTTATATAATAAAGACTAGGGATTAACCCGGGCTACGCCCGGGATTTTTATTTTTTTTTTAATTTAAGTTGTTAAATTATTTATATTTAGGTTATGATATATGTTTATATAAATGTTAAGATGCATGTCATAACTAAAATTTATTTTTAAATTTTAACACATTAAATTAACATATTTTTTACTATTTAAATATTTTTTAGAATTTTGTTGGCTATCTAGTTATCATATTTAGCAAAACTATATGTTGAGTGTTGGAATAAATGTTTTAGATATTTAATCAAACTGCATAATATTTTCGGATCGACCACATGCTCAACAATCGATCGATCCGTAAAAAGATGGTCGATCTCCTTAGCCAGGTAAGTACAATTTTAGCAAAAATATCTTTGATTTTTAAATATTAAGTATATAACTATTCTTTTGAATATTTTTTTTTTTGAATTGTATTTTCTGATTAAATCATTGTATTATAATGTTTATGTAAATATTTTTTGTGATGTTTGAATTTGTGTTGTTCGTATACTTAACCTAGATGATATTGATGTTTAACAATTTATTGTTTTCTGGAAATAGAAAATAAAGATATATCAAAATGTATCTAATACTTATTAAATGATAATATAATGTAAATTACATCCATTATTTGAAAATACCATTTGTTGTTTTTATTTTATTTTTTAAATCGGAAATTATTTTTATTTAAAAACATTATTCATATATAATATAATAGTTTAAGTTTAGAAGATTAATATATATATATATATATATAAATTATGTATATTTTTTAAAAAATAATTTAAGATATTATATATTGAGTAACTGAATAAAAGCTGAATTTTTTATCTTGAAATTAAATATTTATATTTTTGTCTTCATGTTATACTCACCAATCCATCATTGATATCTATAACTCAGTATGTTTTAAAAAAAATTTAGTTTTAAGTAATAAACAAATTTAATAAATTAAATTCATCACCTATAATGTTTTGTAAACTATATTTGAAAATTCTCTAAAATTGTATTTTAAGCATAATATTACTATTATTTAATTTAAGTTATTTTAAGCATAATATATGCTAAACCAACTTAAATTATATTTACAATAGGACCATCCTAAACCGGTTAATAAACCAAAAACAATATTAAACCAACATGAACCAATACCTGATTCGGCGAGAAAGGAAGTGTTTTGGGATAAACGCTTGAATGATTATTAACAGTAATGGTTTGATCATGAAAGAGTTAGTATGAATATTAACAATAAAATTATGGATTAGATTAATTTAAATTTGTAAGAATACTTTTGAGTCTATGAAAAGCAATTCAATTACCATGAATAAGTTTGGCTTTTGGAAGTTGCGGGTTTCCCAACAATGAATCCACCTAACAAAAAGTTCGTTGTTATAAAAAATCTCCTTCAAGGTCATTAAAGGTTTTTGGGACGGCAAGAGTTGATGGTGGAACCATTTTTTTGCTCGAGTGCTTTGAAGTTTTCCTTGATAGTGTGAGGTTGATGTTGATGGAATAATGAGTTTTATAGGGACTTTCTTGATGTAAAACTATACATTTTTATTTTTTTTTGTTTAATGTGGTATTTCCATTTTTATGTAGTTTACTACCATTTGAAGATAGATGTACATTTTAAGATAGATGTTTAAATCTTAATGTACTTTTTCTATTTTTTAAAATGTTTATTTCCATTTCTTATATTTTTTATTAACATAATATCTATATTTTATATTTTAAAATAGATATTTAAATCTTAATGTACATTTTCCATTTTTTTAAATTGTGTATTTACTTATATTATATATTTTACATTTTAAGATAGATGTTTAATGCTTCATGAACTTTTTCCTTTTTTTAAAAAAAATTGTGTATTTACTTATTATTATATATATAATTCATATATTATATATTTACATTATTTACTTATTGTTTATTTTCCTGTATATGTATTTCCATTTCTTGTACTTGTTATTTACTTAATGTCTCTATTTTACATTTTAAGATAGATGTTTAAATCTTAATGTATGTTTTCTATTTTTTTTTTAAATTGTATATTTTCATTTGTTATACTTTCTATTTACGTAATATATATTTTAAATTTTAAGATATATTTTGAAATCTTAATTTAATGTTCCATTTTTTAAATTGGGGATTTACTTATATTATATATTTACTTAATATTTATTTTTCTTTATATTGTGTATTTCTATTTCTTATACTTTCTATTTACTAATAATTTTATAATTTTGGATAGATTTACATTTTAAGATAGATGTTTAAATACTAATGTAATTTTTCCATTTTCAAATTGTGTATTTCCTTTTCTTATACTTTCTATTTACGTAATATCTATATTTTACATTTTAAGATAGATGTTTAAATCTTAATATACTTTTTTCATTGTTTTTAAGTTGTGTATTTTTCTTTCTTATACTTTCTATTTACTTAATATCTATATTTTACATTTTAAGATAGATGTTTAATATTTAATGTACTCTTTCAATTTTTTTTTTAAATTGTGCATTTACTTATTATTGTATATATAATTTGTATATTAATATATTTATAATATTTAATTATTATTTATTTTTCTATATATTGAGTATTTCTCTTTCTTATAATTTATATTTAGTTAATATCTATATTTTATATTTTATATTTTAAGTCTTTATGTATTTTTCTATTTTTAATGTAAAACGGTAATATTTAATAGAAGAACTTGGACAAATAGTCAAATAGTTATATTTATGTTTTTTTTATTTTTTTATAAAATGGTAATGTTACATTATGGAGATAAGCCGTTTTTTCTATTTTTCTAGTGTAAAATGGTAATCTTACATATGTTTAATGTAGTATTTTCATTTTTTATGTTGTATGTTTACATATTATTTATTATTTTCAAAATTATATATAATATTTTTTTTACAAAATAGTAATGTTACATTATGGAGATAAGTCGTCTTTTTTTTAGTGAAAAATGATAATCTTACATATGTTTAATGTAGTTTTTCCATTTTTTATGTTGTATGTTTACATATTATTTTTTTAAAATAAAAATGTAAAATGGTAATCGTACATATGTTTAATGTAGTATTTCCATTTTTTATGTTGTATGTTTACATATATTTATTATTTTCCAAATTATGTATAATGTTTTTTGTTTTTTATAAAACGGTAATGTTACATTATGGAGATAAGCCGTATTTCTTTCAAGCGAAAAATGATAATCTTACATATGTTTAATGTAGTTTTTCCATTTTTTATGTTGTATGTTTACATATTATTTATAATTTTCGAAAATTAGTAATATTAAAATGTAAAACTATATTTTATGCCACGTGTCATCTTTTGGGAGAAGTTTTTTCCGCTGATGTGGACGTCCTATAGAGCCTCAAAAGCTCTCTTTTATTAGTAGAGAATTTTTTTATGTTGTATGTTTACATATTATTTATAATTTTCGAAAATTAGTAATATTAAAATGTAAAACTATATTTTATGCCACGTGTCATCTTTTGGGAGAAGTTTTTTCCGCTGATGTGGACGTCCTATGGAGCCTCAAAAGCTCCCTTTTATTAGTAGAGATTGACGTAGTTTGCAAACTACTAGTACCATCTAACACACATTTATTGTGTTTTGTGCTAAAAACTATGAATATGATAGTATAAAACGACGAGTTAGAATACAAACACTAACATTTATTATGTTTTGTGCTAAAAACTATGATGGAAACAGAGAAATATTTTTTCCTCTTTCTTGTAGTTACTCTTTTAAACTCTTAACTACAAACTAGATGATAACTTACGCGCATGCACGGATTGAATTTTTTATACTAGTGTTTGTTTATTAAATAGTTTTAACATTTTACAACGCTATCCATTGTAAAATGATAAATACAAAGATTGTTCTCTCTCATCGTTGTTGAAAAGTTAATCTATTACAGTTTATTTTAATTATTTTTAAAATTTCACATGCACACGAGGATATTAAGTTTTACGGCTGGTACAAATCACCAAAACCAGATAGACAACATCGATTATAAAAGGAGAAAAGAAGATTAAGTATCATGCTCTTGTTATTTTTTACTATTGACTCTCATAATTGATTTCATTTTTTACTTCTATAAAATTGTGTTTCCGTTCTTGTTTCACTGATATGAGTTTTGTTTCTTTTTGACTTCTTCTAATTCGGTGAATTACATGTGTCAATTTAAAAAGATGGACATCTGTAGAAATTAGTTCCACTCCAAATAAATATCTAAGAATAAAAAATTTGAAGAAAATTATCGGCAAACTCTATTCACATGTTAGTGTTCAAATTTAATATATCAAGTTGTTATAGAATATATGTGCAGACTCGAAATATAAATGTAAGTCTAGTATATATTCACCAGTTCAGTCTAAAAATCATCGAATTCTAGAACAACAAAATAAATTACTTATTTTATTAACCGACACTTTTGAAGTTTATTACTTAAGAGTATACCGATAAATATATATATAATAATTTCTTATTCTAGTATATGTAAACAATGTATAAACTAAGACCTATTTGATTTATTAAATGATAAACTAGAAAACTTATAATGAATAGTTCAAATCTCTCGTTCTTACAATTATAATAGCTAGATAGGGTATTAGAGAGAAATAAATATTAGACGAACGATCAAATCTCTCATTGTTCGAACATATTCAAAAGGAGGTGATTAGAATCTTGTCAGGATATTTCATTAAAAGCTTTTTAGGAATAAAAATCAAGACTAAATTATTTAATCTGGATGAAATAACATATATATATATATAGTGTTTCCAATATTAAAAATCACTTCGATTTGAAGAAGTATATTTCTGAGATTGTGAGGATCAGATAACTTATTAGAAGCCACATATTAAAAAAATTATTTGTATATATAAAAGTATATACGTTAGAGTAAGCACATAAATCAAAACTAATACCTTTTGTTTATTTACAATCATGTTTTTGGTAAATAAATAAAACAGTCATTTTATTTACTTTATATGGTATATAATTAAACTTTAGTGATATTGACATAGATATATATAGTATATTTTAATATAAAGATTTATTATTGGCACTTCCTACTCATATGATTTTAATAACATCTGTATATTTTCTGTAAAAAAAATTAAATTGTTAATCACAAAGCTTTTAATGTGAAAATTTTCAATACAAATTTAAAATTTAAAATATTAAATTAACATATTTATATATAGTATATAATTTAATTTAAATGATATTAATATATATATATAATAAATATTTATTAGTGAGACTTCATATTTATATGATTTATGATCATTTGTATCTTGCTTGAACAAAAACAAGTAAACCATTGTTAAAAAAAAATTAATGTGAGAGTTTTACTATTTTAGCAATTTATAGTCATTTAAAAAAAATTCAAAATATAACATATATGAATAAATCTATTTTTGTTTACTATATGCTTATTGTGATTGTGTAATTTTTTTTAATAATATAAACTTAAACAAAAAAGAAAGAGGATACAAAAATTGTTATCAAATATGTATTGTTCATATTCATTAATTTTCATATATATATATATATATATATATATATATATATATATATATATATATGTCAATCATATTAAGTAATTCCGTAATTTTTATTTAAAGAAATAGTTGAGAATGTTATTGTATACACTACTAATAAATTTGATAATTAGTTTTATAAAAAGTATAACATATATTTATACGGACCAAATTTTTTTTTTAAAGTTTTAAGAATCATCCTATTGCTGACACGTGGCTACGAAAACATGTTATAATGTTCCATAATTAATATATAGGAGATTATAAAAGATTCCACAACATTTAGGAGACAAGCTAAAGGCGGTATGAAAAGCATCCATTACAATTTACAGCTTCAATATTTCTTTTTTTTGCTAAATGGTAAATATCATTTCAGAAATGAATTGTTGAAGCTTACAATATGTGATAAACAAACTATAAGACCTATAAGAACATAGTTCCATGGCAAAAAAAAAGAAAGATAAAAACATGGAAGCAGAATCAATTGAACTTGAAACCGTTCTGCTTTGGAGCGAACAAGATATCAAATATCGATACAAATTTGTAGTAACCGAACAGAAGATTTAGCCGAGACAAGCATGAAAGGAGAGATCCAAGAAACTAGAACACGAAGAACGCAACGCTAGTGGGAAGTGGATTCAATGGTTGCCTGCACAAATTGCTTTTCTCTAAGGATCAGAAACAGACCCGCTCAAGGACTGTCCTCTAGGTCCGGGCTGGGAAAGAACTAAACCTGGATTCCAGCAACAGACGGGACAACACACACCACATGTGCTTAATAGCGCTCAACCAACTCGACTGCACTCGCCCTCTAAGTCGGTACAGAGAAAGGGGCAGCATCACGCCCTCCAGAGTCTTGCTACCTCCTCCAACCGCAAAGTGTTACTCCGAGCTCCAAGAAAACAAAGAACCTCCACAACCCATCACATTTAAACCTGTAATTCCAATCCAGACTAACAAGCAACACCAACACCAACAACAAAAGAGGGGAGAGGAGCTAAATTAATGCATCACTCAGTAGCTAATCACCTAATCTTGACTCGACGAAGCGACATATATGACCCTATTGCACCCAGTTCGAGGTCCTGAGACCTCTAGCTTAGACAACACATACCCGATTAGCCTTTGTAGGCATAGGCCAAATCGACATTATCTTTCACCAGCGAGAAGAGCCAGACGTCGGGAGTGGAAATGTTTGCTTTGGTGTTCAGGAGGATGAAGCGGCGGCGCAGTCGATAGAGGCACCGCGTCGCGAATCCCTCTAAGCTTCGACAAGTCAAAGTAAGCTATCTGCGAAGACGACGAACCAAAACAAAGTCACGTCACCAACAGATTTTTACACCGGAGATGAATTTAGATGTGACGGGGTCGGTAAGAGCACTCTCACAGCACCGAGCGGCACTGGAGTGGCGATCGGAGCAAGGGAAAAAGGAGGCGCGAGGTTAGGGTTTGAGAGGAAAGTTTGGGGGCGCGTGGTTTCTATGTGTCTCCGAAAAGGATACAAGGGTTAATGTTATCTTTTGGAAGCAGTGTTTGAAGAGAATGACAGATGTTTTGATCAGTGGGCCTTGTGTGCTTCACCATTTCACAAGACCCATTGATCAAAACATCTGCCATTCGACTTTTTCATTCCGCTTTACCAATAAAAAACATATACGAAGATGGATTTATGATCTGGATTGCCACGTCAAAAAAAATAATGTTAAAATTTTGCTAGTCACTCAATTTTTCAACAATATGAAGCAATGGTTGTAAAAGTATAATTTACACTTCTCAAAAACATTTATTAAGATGACTCTTATAGTGTAAAGGAAAAAGTGTAATAAGAAAAATAAGCACTTCAAACAAAAAATAATTATTGTGGGAACAATATTCAAACTATAGTTTTAAGTGAGTTCTACTTATTGTAAAACTAGTTAATATTTGCGTTTCTAGTAGTTAAATAACCACATATAGTTATATATATATGTACATCTTTGTTTTTAAAATTTTATCTGTACATTATGAGATGCAAATCCTTAAATAAAAGGGTTTAAACAATCTGTAATTAAGATTGTCCAACCAAATTTAAGTCAATAATTTATCAAAGAATCTTCGAGATCATTGAATTCACCAATCGAGCATCCAAGCCCTCGGATTCCATTTGATGATCAGTGATTTGACCTTAAACCAAAAACATTAATCATTGTATTTACATAATATGTTCTTAATCATAATAATGCATTCTTTGGATCAATACAATGATGTTAAATAAGTTAAGTGTGGATACTTGTTTGGTGGGTGACCATGCCAGGTGTACGGGACAGACAATTATCGTAGTGTCACTCTACATTTATTTAAAATTTACGATGCATTTATAATGATATAACATTATACATTTGATATTTCAAATCATCGTAAATGAGTTGAACTTGAGTGTTACAAAAGGTACACTTGGAATAAGATCTGTTAATTTATTGTTAGTGTCAGCTTCGCCTAAGCCGGTGACTGAATGTACAGTTTCCAAGTCCAAAACTGCGTTAATACCAGTAACATGACATAAATAATTTTTGCCACCGAAAAGCACAAAGGTTTAAAAAGGTCGACAATCAAGTAGTTTAGCTTTGTTCCGCTAAAGAACTAGAGACTCGAAAATTCACAGTACAGAAGAAGTATAACAGTGCGCAGTATATTTATAACTTTATAATTATATGTATATCATATACACAATTTTTCTCATAATTAACTCAATACCTTAAATTCCACACCATGGTATCTTTGTTCATAGACACACAATTTGTCACATCATGTGCATTTACCTAATTTTTAACTTTTTGTAGTTTTTAGCTAATTGACTCTTATAATTATATGTATATCAAAAAGTTTATAATTAATACCTTTAGCTACATTTTTAAACAGAGGAAAAACACTTTTTGAAGACGATTTCAAGCATTCAAGAGATCATATACTCTTCGAAGGCAAAATGTAATTGTCTGACAAGAATTGTATGATTTTTTCATATGGAATTTAATTATGTTTTTTTGTGAACTTGAAATTTTGTTATGTTGTTTGTTCAATTACGGTCTGATTATCTAGATCACCTCTTGTTTGATTAATAAGATGATCGTTTGTAAAAAAAATTTTTTTTTAAAAAGAACCTTTAATTAACTACAAAACGTTTGTTTATCAAAGGAAAAAAAACGAAAAAAATCTACAAAACGTTTGATAAACTTACTATCGAAAAACGTGTAATTACATTTCTCAAAGAAACAACGTATAATTACATAAAACATGCATGCATACGTATAAACCCCCATTTACGTCTGATGTTTATAAAAAGTAAAAAATATAAGCTACACTAATCTTTTAGAATAATATATGTAATAGCTTTTCTTATTTTAATGCCCTTTAAAATTTAAGACCAGCTATACACATGCAATTTCAAACATTCTAACTGATGCGATATAACATCTTTTAATATATTTTTTGTTTTTAAACGAAGATCTGCAAAAAATTATTCTACTATTTATTTATTTAAGTTTGTTTTGTTCTACTTCGATATTTTTAGTTTTCAATTTGAAATATATAGGACCATTCAGTTATTTATGAAATTAGGTTCGGTTTGATTATTTTAGTTCCTGGTTCAGTTCGGATGACAATACTAGAAACCAACTAATATCTGATATTTTTGGGCCTTATTTAGTTCTATTTTCGGATAATTCGAGTGAAAATTCAGTTTTAAAGATTTTTGGATAAACATCAGATAGTTCAAATACATTTAAATATTTTGGATTAAAAGTATTATGGTAATTTGATTCTTTCAGGTAATTCAGATAATTTTAAATATTTTGGATGAAAATATCCAAAATATTTGGGTAACCTGTTTTTCAGATGGTTCGGTTTGTAAGTAATAATTTTAAAAGTATTTGCTAATTTTAAAATAAATATAATTGATATTTTTAGGTAATATAAATTATATTTAAAATATTTGGATACACATTTGGTTCCTGGTTTGATTCCGGTTCAATTTTAATTTTTTTCGAATCTAAAGTAGAAATCACTTGAATATTTGTGAACATCAATTTGGTTTCAGGTTCAATTATATTTTTTGGTTCTTAGATCTCTGTTTATATGCACATGTATAACTTCATCTTTTTTCATCTTATGTGGTTAATAAAGTTTCTCAACAAAATTAGCTAGCCATTCCTTTTTATAATCTTATTGGTTGATCCAGTATTTTCCGGAAAATAAAACACATTTAATGCTATAGAATAGATTGAATATCACACTGTTCAATTCGAATTTAGAATGCTTTCTAGTTAATAGCAGGAAATAACCGAATCTTCTATCACATAACTAGACTTAAGCCCAAATCTAGACTTCCGGTATAGATTTGACTTTATTTCAAAGAAAACTGAAACTCCCAAAAAAATTAGTAACACATTCCTAGACCTCACCTACTACTTGATCACAGCTATGCGGGCAGCCACTCCTTTTTCAACCTTCCATTTTAATCTTGGATAAATATTGTGTTTAATTTTGAAGGAATAAACAATGATATTTCATCTTCTCAAAAGTAGAAAGCTTTCATTTTACCAAAAAATAAAAATAAAAGTAGAAAGCTTTTCCAATATGGAACACAAACCTTACAAACTATTGTCCTATTTGCATGTGGACATAAAAAAATAAAAGTTATGTGTCCCAATGGCAAATATACTATAAGATAATTAGCTCAACATGTCGGACCACCAAAAAAAACCTATAGATAAGCCTAAAACCATAAATCATTAACTAATTTATTTTTGTATTGCCAACTTAATAATGCAAGATGCTTGTTGGAATATTTGGAATATATAGTTTCTTTCTTGTGGGTTAGGAACACCTGACTCGCTTTTACAAATCATTGAGAAATCTAAAACCTCCCCCAAAGAGTTTTTGTTCCGTGTCTATTCCATTTGGTATGGTTCAACACATCAAACCACGTTGACTTCGATTCAAACCAAAGCTCCAGGTGAAACTCTCTCAGTGTAGTCGCAATTGCAAATTTCGTTTGGTTAATAGGATTAATCCCCGGTTCTCAGAGCTGTTAACTTGGGTGCAACATGTTTAGCCAAGACCAAACTAAAACCATACACATGCAGCCAAGAGATACATTTTTTGGATGGGGAGAGGGAAGCTACATTAATCCAATTAAAGATTTATTAATGTTTTTATACTAAAACGTCTAAAGTAAGAATATTTTTTCCTATCATCTAAAATAAATTAATAGGAGATGATTTAGTATGATGTAAATAGAACTCATTTCTTCACATAAAACATTTAATCATGAAATCGTTACTATAATAACTTTCATAATTTGTAATAAAATAATAAATTAGTATTAAAAATAAGTTCTTGTTTTGATTTATATTAATTGCACTAAGAAAACAGAAAAATACAAAGACTGCTCACCAAAGTCTGATGCAAAATGAGAGTTCAGTTTGTATCCTAAAACCTTACAAAACCTTTTCTTTGTGGCTAAGTTTGTGTAAAGCCTCTCTCACTCCACAACAGAGTTACTTTTCTCCATTAGTGACTCAAAGAACTCACCACATAACTTCTGAAGAGGCGGGAAGTTTAGTGTTGAACCGCTGAATATAGTTTCCCACGGTCTCTCTGACGATACAAACGGTGTCGCCAACGACTCAGCATCATCCTTTCTCTTCTTGTCATAGTCTGGTAACTGTCCGTACAGCGATGTGTATCCAAAATCTCCTAAAAAGATTGAGGATATATTCCATTAATAAAGGGAATTAATACAAAGTTTCCTTCTTGATATGTTTTGAACTTACCTGTCTCTTCGTCACCAACAAGACCCTCGTAGTCGATAGCGCTGCGCTCATGTGTGTCATCACTGTTGGGGTCGAACACAACATACTCATGGCTTCCATTTACATATGCAAGACGAAGCTGAGACTTGTCTCCTTCAAGAAATGAGATTGATCCTCCCTGAGCCTGCAAATGCAGACATGGTTTCACTCGTTAGTTTTCATCCAATCTCTCCTTTACCATTTAAAACTCTTTGTGTCATACCTTCATTACGGTCCATATAGATACAGGCTTAGGATCTGATCCGTTAAACAAGAGAATGGCACCATCTCTACCGCGGAAGATATTCTTCTTAGATTTACTCTTTCTGAAAGATTTTGGGACCAGAGCCAAGACAGCAAAACTGGACGAATCCACTGCAGAAGTGACAGCTGCAGAACGAGAAGAAACGTTTACTAAGCAAACGCACAACAAGAACTTTCAAGAAGAGGTTTTAAAGAAAAGATTTACCTTCTATGCGTAACTCATAAGACCATGATAAAGACAGCTTTGATGTATTCCAAACAGATAGTTCAGGTTTTGGAAAATTTGATGCAGCAACAAGGAACTCAGACTTCCCAACGAAACTGAGCTTTGTGATTGGCTGTAACACATTGAGAGGTTTAAACATCAGTCTTTATAAGAAAGACTCTTTAACTTTTCTTGGATGGGAAACTGTACAAGTTTTTTTTACCGTAAGAGTGGCTCCTAAGACAGACAAGAGAATGTTCTTGTCCGGATTCCAAAGCGTAATAACATTCTCAGCCGCAACAGCCAGAACAGTGCCATCCCCAGAGAAAGCAGCAGCAGTCATTGGCTTCTTCCTGAAAAATCATTCAAAAGGGAATAAGAATATATCATTTTGATTCCTAATGCACAGACAAAGCTATTACTTGTAAGAGCCAACTGCATGACATATCCAGCTAGAGTCCTTATCCGTCTGGCTCTTGTCGCTGTTGCAAACCCAAATCTGATACGCCAAAAGTGATATCAATAACAGTTTTTATAAAAGATACACTGGGAGATGTAATATAGAATCAGTTTTTAGAACTACCTTGAAGTCACCACCAAAGGATGTACTAACTGCCATGGAACGGGTAGGGTGGAAGGCAATGGCTGAGACACCAGCATCCCTGTAAGATAAACAGAAGGAGAAATATTGGGTGATGATGATAAATAAATATTTGAACATTAGCAGAGGGATAAGTTGATTACTTGTGAGGTTCGTATACGATTGTGGATAAGGTGAAAGTTTTGTTGTCTGGTTCAGACTCCCAAAACTTGAGGGACACTAAGCCTCCTATGCCATCTTCCGGAAGTTTCACTTCGGTTGTACTCATCACTGACCCATCCAGGGAGAGAGCAACAGCTGTCACCACAACCTGTTACCATATTCCCAAATTAGTCAACTAAACAAACAATAATAATCTTTTACATATAAAGACCAAATAAAACATGAAATGTACTTACTGTGATTTCATCACCTGGTTGATGGTTTCTCTCACAAACTTGAACCTGCAAAAACAATAATAATTTTACGTTATCACATACCAGCTTATAGATGATAATTAATGGACAACACAACGTGGAAAAGAAGATAATAACCTCTGAAATTCCACGGTCATTAAGGAGATTGTATAGCTGAACACAATAGTTCTCTGTGCACAGCGCAGCTATGCCAGAAGATCTATCAAAAGCAACAGTACTAGACAAGCCTTCATACATCTTAGGCAATGATGGGGGAGGCTGAAAACCAAAAACACAAACTGAAGTCAATGCCAAATCAAAGGAAGATATAACAAAGGTTACTAGAAGACAAGGGTAAACAGTTGGGGGATTTCAAGAAGAATAGAACTATTGAGCAAACCAACAAGACAAGGTTTGAAGATGTTTAATTTATCAGATTCTAAGACGAACCTTGATTCCAGAAATGGTCCTTGAGATCTCCATGGAAGGCATTTTAAGCAAATGGATCTGGTTATCTGCACAAACAACCTGCAGCTCTTGCTATCAGTAAAACATTTGCTTCCAGCATGTTATGAGTTAGATCAGACTGAAACAGCAATCTTCGACTTACGGAAGAAAGAGTTGGTTCTGGAGACCAAATGAAGTACAACAAGGGAGACCCTATCCTTGGTAAAAACTTCTTCTTCCCCGTGTCCAGCTGCCAAACAACAAGCACCCCTTCCCTTCCCCCTAGAGAAGAGAGTAAGAACACACTTTCAGGAGGTTAATAATCAGAAAATAACTCAGACGCACCTGAATACAAGTATGCTCCATCGGAAGAGAAGTTAAGGACATTAACTTCAGCAGAGTGCCAATGCCACGTGGTGCAAGACTCAGCATCATCCCCATCTCTCACCCCAGGGTTGTCCAAATCAACCACTGATCTCACACTCTTCTTCTGACTACCCAATGCAAGCTTTCTATTACCGAAGCCTCTCCAAATCAACACTCTTCCAGTCACATCTCCAGCGGCTATGATCCTCTCCGTGGGATGAAAGGCAAAAGCATTGATAACCTTAGTGTGATGCAACGTCATCTTCTTGGCAACTGCGTTCCTTGACCCTCCTCCAGAAGGAACACCCCATACATGGATTTTGCACTTGTGGCGGATTCCGAAAAACTCCCCAGAGGGAGAGATAACTATAGACTTTGGCTCTTCCGTCTACACAAGAAGATAAAAGCAAAACGATTTCAACATAATAATCGCTCCAAAAATGAGATTAAAAAACTCCATTAAAGCTGACCTCTTTCAAAGTATCTCCACGAGAAAGACGCTCCTTAGCTAGGTCAAACCTTCGAATGTGTCCACGCAGCTCCTTGGACCCTTCTTTAACCAGACTCGCATCCTCAACAGAAACATAAGCAACTAACTTACTAGAATCTACTTGTTGAGGCTCACTCAATAGAGAAGGAATGACCTATAAAAAAAAACAGAAACAACAACATCACACAAAGACTATCAAAGCCAAAGTAATAAACTTTAACATCACAAAGAGATTATCAAAGCCAAAGTAATAAACTTTAACATCACAAAGAGATTATCAAAGCCAAAGTAATAAACTTTAACATCACACAGAGATTATCAAAGCCAAAGTAATAAACTTTGTGACTAACCATAGAGTAAATAGGAACTTTGGCATCAACGGTTTTCAGAAGCTCAGGTCCTGAGAAGTCCCAGTAACGAATCATACCGTCGAGAGACGCGGTCCAGCAGTAAGAGAGGATCTTCTGAGCAGCGGTCGAGGCAGGGACGACAATAAGAGTCGTGACTGGAGCTGTGTGACCTTCAAGGGAAGTAATCTAAACAAAAAAAAGATGAAACCTTTGAATAAACTGTTCGGAAAGGAAGAGACTTTGGTGGTGGGAAAGTTGGTAACCTGTAAGCCAGTGGCGGCGCTGAAAACGGAGACGGTGTTTCCTGTGCAGACGAGGAGCTTCTTTGCGTCGTTGGAGAAGGAAGGAGGTGATGTCAGGTGGCTTCTACCGCCGCGAATCATGGCTGCTAAAGTTGAAGGAGAGGCGGAGGGAGGTTCAGGGTAGAAGGAGAAGGAGGCAGACGCGCAAAACTTGGTTCTTTTAAAAGCCCTAAACCCTTATTCATGTTTCTTTCGATTTTTCTATTTTATTACATTCCATTATTTATTTTTTAATTTAATCGGGAAATGTTAAAGACATTTGAGAATTAATGTTTGGGACCAATTACCAAACCAAGTGGAAGCATTGGGCTATTATTGTCATTAAGTCAGTCAGGACCAGTGGGCTTTTTATGAGCACTAATAAATATTTACAAAACTAATTCTGAATAATCAAGAAATGCTAGAAAACTAGTTTTTTTTTTTTTTAAGAAACACCTTAAGTAAATGTTAGTAGAAGCATATAAATGTTTTTAAAAATTATTTTAGTGAGATGAAAATGCATCTTTATACTCTTATTTCATGAAATACAATACAAATATGCACAAAAATCAACTAACATAATAATTTGACCCTCCTGATCACTAGCTCTACTTTGATAGAAAATAATAATAATTGTTTGAATTGAGACATAATAACATACATATGATAAGATTTGAAATAAATAATGTGATTAAACTTACAGCAAACCGAATGATCAATGCAACTCCATTTTCCTTTGGAGATTTTAACCATTGTTAAATAAACACTACAAAGAGCTACATACCAAAACAGATATCTAAGGTTAAAATGGAATCAATGATTGATCATCTGAAGAAAACAGATCTTTCTTCTTTGGAGATTGGCCAAAGGGAGAGGAAGTTGATTTATATGGTTGCTTATACGCTTTGTACTTTCCCAGGCATCTCATTTGATTTCACGCTCTTCATTTCCTGAAGTTTAAGTGCAAAAGAAGATAAAAAGAAGAATGTTAACCACACAACACAATATGCTTTTTAGGAACACATGCAACCAATCAATGTCTAAAAAAGAGTAACTCCAAAACCAATCAGTGACACTTTTGAATACCAGTTTTAATATTCACCATTTATGTGTTCATTAGATTTAGAGTAAGTCCAAAACGAATTAAATGACGCTTTTGACTACCAATCGCCAGTTTTATATTCACCATTGGGTGAAGATATGTTTTGTTCCTTCCACAGTTGTGTTCATTAGCTTAGAAGCAAGACTAGAACTAAAGAGCAAAGAAAAAAAAAACATTTAACTAGCTTTGCTACAAAGCTTACTCAAAATGTTTAGTATTAAAAATAAAGTTATCCAACTAACTAGTTAACTACATAAAGTGATGAATCAAATCGAACAAAGAAGTCAATATAGAAACTAGTACACAGAAAGATTCATGAAAGGAAAACTTACAGATCCTTTGCCTTCGTAGTACTCGTCCAAAGCCCATTGGTACTTAGATTGGTTTAACCCAAACCATCTCACCAAATGATCATCCACGCTTGAATGTGCTGTAGTAAAATGGTTTTAGCACCATACAAACAAGAATGTCAAAGTTAGAATCTTTTACCAAACACACAGAAACAGCATGAAAATCCACAGTCCATGGTACATTAGCAATACTCTCCACCTTAATCTACCTCACAAATATATAATATTTAGATCGATTTCTTCATCAATCATCAAGAAAGTTAAAGGCAATCTCAAAACGCAAGATCCGTGACTTTTTCCTCAGATTTCTTACCATTTTGAACCTTTGTGGCGGCGTTTTTGAAGAACCCCAAAACCGAGCCGTCCTGTTCAGAGGAAGCCACCGATTTAAACTGCTGCGGCGGTGGAAGAACCGGTGGTGGAAGGTTGGGTTTCTGAGAGACGGCGGCGGGAGATTCAGGTGGTTTTGGAGTGGCCGGAGGAGTCATGAAGACAGTGTAAGGACCGATTTTGCCGATGACCGG
Source organism: Brassica napus (assembly GCF_020379485.1). Taxonomy (NCBI): domain Eukaryota; kingdom Viridiplantae; phylum Streptophyta; class Magnoliopsida; order Brassicales; family Brassicaceae; genus Brassica; species Brassica napus. Next base: position 5,748 of record NW_026016776.1, on the reverse strand, counting down.
AGGAGGTGTTGATGGGTCTTTGTTGATCGGCATCTTGAGGTGGGAAAGTTTCTCAGACAAGAATCTAAAAAGGGAGAAGAGGATGTGCTAGTTGTGCAAGTTGCAGACAGTGAAAGTGAAGACGGTTTCTCTAGAGAGATAGAGATTCCTCTCTCCGTGTTTCAAGTGTAAAATGTACTTTACTTTTCACACTCACCATAGAGTCAAACATACAGTTCATATTTTCATTCTTTTTCTTTTCTTTTCTTTTTTTTTCTTTTCCACCTAACTTTTTATATTTTATTTCTGATATTTTCAATTTTAGTCTCTCAAAATTTTCCTTACAATTTTGAAAAATAACCTGAAACTATTTTTTTAATTGAATAATTACGCTCTTTTTGAACTAAACTATTCGAATTACATTTTATCATTTTATTAATATTTAAATCAAAATTTCAGTGAAAATAAGAATAGACATATGAAAACTGAATTGTGTGAACAAAGTTTTTAACTGTGCAAATGATTGATATCCTAAGAATTTTTTATTGTAATTGAAATATAAACTTGCAAACGAGATTGGTTTCAACTAAATTGTCATATTTTTATATAATTTTCTTTATAGTTTTGTCAAACCTCTTAAAGTTCATAATATTGTTTTGTAAAAATGCGAAGAGATGGAAGGAGAAGAGTATTCGTTGCTAATTTTGTCTTAACATCTCAAATCAAGTTTAACAAGTAAAACAGAAAATTTTGATATAATTTTCTGTAAATAAAATTCATGGTATTAAAGCTCTGCTTTTTGTAGGACGTTTCTAGCTTATCAAATCGGTCATAACTAGCACGGTAAATTTTTGAGAAAGGCTTACCAAATTTCTATCTTTTACAATTTTTAGTTACTTTTCTGTCTTTATCATATGAAGTTGAAATTTCTATATATCAAGAAAAGGTTTACAAGATAGAAAATAGTGTACTTGTGTGCGGTGATTACTACAATTTTAGTTCAGTTAAAGAGATAACTTCAATGAAAAAAATCTGAAAAGTAAGTAATTTTTGAGAAAGTTAATAATTATTATGAAAAAAATTCTTGTAACACAAGATTAAAAAAAAAAATATATGTATCAATTAATAGAGAGGGACAAGCGCAACAAATGTGTGGAATTATGTTATCAGAATAAGTTATGTGAAAGAAGAAACAAGAAGCACATGTTTTCGTATATCAATACTATTAAAACAGAAGACCCTTTTTTGAGGTGCCCTTCTGTTTCAACAATATTTACAGATATCTGCCATTAGAATATTTTTAAGCTATGTTTTTAATTAAATTATGTATTTTTTGAAATTTTTTATTCCAACAAACGAGATATTGCCGTTGTCCCTTTCCACTATATCTACGTTTTTTTTATCTTTCTTCCTACAGAAATCAGTACATTATTATTTTTGATTTTTGATGAATACTCAAACTTTCAGGATTTAACCCAGTAGCAGAAACCCAGTTCTACTCTCTTTTTTTTTGAAAAAAACCCAGTTCTATTCTTGAAATCTCGATATGAGATTCATGGTGACTTACAACCGCTATCTTTCTCATAATCGGCCACTAAATCAAAATCATCAATTTTTTTTTTACTTTTTTGGTTTCTATAGGTTAAAATCTGGTACTATGGATTCTACACCAAAAAACAATGGCGGCTGTAAAACTCTTTTCTGCGTAACCTAATTTGACTGGGGAAGAAGATAAAGAAATTACGTTTATACCATTAACGGAAAAAACAAAAAACAACAAATTAAAAACGGGCTGGGAATAGATTGAACCAGTGGTATGGGACCAGGAGAGTGCGTTGTTTCCACTAAACCACCGAACGTTTTTGTATTTTGTCATATATGATGTTTTTCTTTTCTTATATGACTGTTTGATCTTAAGTATATGCTTAATTAAATAGCATAGGTTAAAAGAATTAACACAGTCCAATTAATCATGCTATGAATAATTAATTAAGTATGTTTAAAGCTGAAGGTAAACGTTTGGGTTCGAATCAGAGTATTCGGATATTGGTATTTTAATAGAGATTTATACCCGATTTGAATATTTATAAATTTTAGTTAAAATTCGGTTCAGATCATTACGGGTTAACTTCTCATTTGAATTATATAAAAATTAAAAATCCAAATTTAATATTTAATATTTAAAATCCAAAACTAAAAATAATATACAATACATAAATTTAAATAATGTAAAACTAAATACCTAACACTAACATGAAAATTGGGTATTTGGATATTTGGCTGGAAACAAGTAGGTATTTTGGTTATTTTTAGTGTTTTATTCCTGACATCTAACCTTTTATAAGTTGTTAGCCAAATTTACATGCTTTCTAATACATATTTCTGCGTGTATTCTGAATATATGATCAAGGATAGCTTGCTGTCTATGAGTTAAGTTTTTTGAGAGCATTCACACTTCTAGAAGCCAAATAATGAAGTATATAAATAGCCTTTCAAACACAACAAATATAACCATTCTAAACCTCCAAACTGTCTACCGTGATCTACACTTATGGGTTCCATAATCAAAACCAGCAATCTAAGTGATGTTAAGCCTTTCCAATCTGCATAGAGAGTTCATGTGAAAGTGCTTCATACGTGGAAGTCATGCAATCCCCAATTTGGTTCTTCTCTTCAGATGGTTCTAATAGACGAAAATGTAAGCCCTATGATTATGGAACTATCGTCTATTATATATTTATAATATGTACCTCAGCCTTTTTTTTTACATGTTTTAGGGTGTGAAAATCTATGCCAGTTGCAAATAATCATTGTTGCAACACCTCGAGACACTGTCGAGATGGTGAATGGAAAGTTATTACTAATTCAGTTCTAATATTAGGTGATTGAATAGTCCTTACTTAACTTATTTTTTAAGGTATCATGTAGCATGGCATCTATGTTATTCCTCTTTTATAGATCTTGATTCTTGAATTATTTACAGTACATCCAAACTGTAAAATAAAACACAACATAAGAATCCTGTTATGGCTAAACACGTTAGGTTTGTAAATAATTTCAAACAGTTATATAAATAATTTTATCAGAAGTCATAGATTTGTATACAAATATACTCTTTTTCTCGCCAAATGTATTTTCAAATCTTTTATTAATTGCAATTATATATATATATAATCCGCAAATAAAACCACGTTGAAGAGCATCTATACATAACAATATGGAATATACTTGGATATTAAAGAAACTTATTTAAGAAATAAGTAATATCTTCTGAAATAGATATTTACATAACAATATGGAATACAACCAATCATTTAAATTCATCGTATCTTCAACATATCAATAAGAAACCAATCAAAACAGGAAACCGCGAATTTTGTTAACTAAAAATAAAAACGGGCTAATAAATTTGATACGGATAAATATGACTATATTTAAATTATAAATATATACCTTTTTAAACAATTATACATTTTGTTTTAATAAAAAAATTATATATTTTAAAAGTAAGACATTAATATTTAAAAACAATTATATATTTTAAAAATAAGACAAGTAATATTAACTTCATTAATCCTTGCAAGAGAAAAAAAACTTTAAAATTGGTATCTGAAACAATTTACTCTAGGACAAAGGCAAACCTTTGGAGATTTGCTCATTTCAATACCAAATCGATAGAGCTCACTAATGTCTGACTGTTAATTTTTCAGATCGGAATCTATTTCATCCTATTTCATTCCATTTAAGCCATCCTAGAGGACATGCAAAATAAATAAAAAAAAACTTGGGGCTTTGAGTTCAACTGAGTATCAACAATGAAGGAATTACAGGAACGGATTTAACTTGGAGATGCCTCTTGAGTTGAATCGTGGAAGAGCCGATTGGTTTCTTTAATCTCCATATGAAGGTTATTTTTTATTTTTTTTTCTATTAACCGATGCATTTGTCTGAAAATGACAAAGGAAGAAAGCAATTAGTCTTTCGATCGATGAAGATCAAAACAGTGATATCGGTTTGGGCCAATTTCGTTTTTGGGCTGTTCTAAAGCGGTTGGATCCTTAATAACACCTCATCTTGGTTTATATTGATAAAAATATTGACAAATATTTTTCTGGCCTATTGTTTAGTCCATTCTTAATAAATTAATTCATATAGTATAATTTTTTTTTTAAAAAGTCTAAACATTTTAAATTAATGCTATATACATATTATAAACAAAATATGAGCAATTTTAAGGTTAAGAAAAATATGTTGTCCTATAACGTTATAAAAAAAATCTATAATCTCACTTTTATTCCTAAGTTATACTTAAAAACATAAATATGATATATGTACTATATATTTTTTGCATATTTAAAATTTTGAAAGTGCATATAGATGATTATCTATCTTGGTGTTTTAGTTAAAAATAAAATAATTTATATATATATATATATACTATTAAACTAATGAGAATTGATGTCACTTACTCAAAACATAAAGTAAAATCTCAAATATGTAACTATGAAATAGTATTACGCATCATAATATGTTTTTACTATATACAACCGAAGTATACATTGTTTGATATATAAATTTAACATCAAACAAATCCCGCGCTTTTAAAGCGCGGGTCAATATCTAGTTTATATATTATTATTTTACTGTCAAACAGAACTTGTTCTAAATTTAGTTATTTGATTTATAATAATCTATTTATTTTTATTTAATATGCATCCACATGTCTACTATAAGCCAATGAATTTAGTAAAACCTTACAGATCCAATAAAATATAAAAACCAATAACTCCCACTAAGCTTATATAGTTTACCTTTAATGTTGTTAACAATGAAAATAAATTTATAGCTTTATACAACATAAAACCTGCACGATAACCATCTAATATCAACAAACTCACCATGCACAGAGCAACTACAAACATTTGAGTTTCCATTTGATAAAAACACCTAGAAGATCCTCTTTTCTTCATGTCTTGATGAGCTGATTGTAGTACTAGAGGTAGCTAACAACAATTCATGCGCTTCATTTAGCATCCACTCTTCTCCGGTTTGACCACCTAAAATGACCAACCTAGTTCCTCCGATCACACAAGTGGTGTGCCCCACGCAAACCGTGGTGGACTTCCCTTAACACTCAGTATCCTCCATGCAGGATTATCTTCTGCAGGATCAAGAAGATAGAGCTGAGACGCCGAGGCAAGCCCTGCAACCGAACCACCAAATATCAAGACTCTACCACACGGAAGGCTAACCGCCACATGATCTAGCCTCGGTGGTGGAGCTGCCATGCCTCCCGGAAGGCAGATCCATAACCAATCACCGGTCTCCAGCATGGTTCATCGTTGCTAAATCCATTGTGAATACATCGTTAGACCGGAATCTCAAAGTTTCCCAATTTCGCAAGACCACCAAAATGAGGATCTTGCGGTCAGTGGCGAGCCACATGCAACAAGATGGGGGCCACTGAACCCAACAAAAATTTGAAAATTAGTGTAAGTTATTGAATTTTTAATCTGTATGCCCCATTCAAAAAAATTGGTTGCCCCCAGATCTTTGTTTAAACTGTAAACCCACTTAAAATTTTTAGAAAATAGTATTATATAAGTCCATTTAATATTTATGCCCCCAACAAAATATTTTCTTGCCTCCGCCACTGCTTGCGGTCACCATGACGTTCAAGGTATGTCCAAGGGCGAGATGGAGGAGACCAGGAATGGTCTTCCCCCAAGTTGGTGATATCCATGAAAGGTCAAGAAGTAATGTATCGTA
>NW_026016775.1:0-5000 GCF_020379485.1 Brassica napus | reverse complement strand
ATATGGACTGTTTATTGGATTGTCTTTTATACAACTCCAAAATCAATGATCATGTGTGATCAATTCCTTTTACTATATGCAGCTGCTGTTTAGTCCATGAATCAGCTTAGGAACAAAGCTGTTCTCTTATCTTATATTATCTTATCCAGTGATCCATATGCTGCTTACTACATCAGTATTGTATCTATTTCTTTCTTATGACCAGACTTGGTTTAATATCGAAAATCTGTAGCAGCAATCACCACATAGGAGTTCATCTCCTTATAATCTGTTCCTTTGATCTCTGTGAATACCTTGTGTTACAGGCTATGATCTAATGCTGTTAATTGGAAGACATGGACACTCTAGGTCACGTGATCATATGTCTTCTCTCACGGTTTCTTTATCTCACAAGATCCATCTATTTCACTGGTTTATCGGATGGCGTTTCTGTATATGTACATGGCCAATACGCTCATCTCTCTTTAGATACTTTGAACCTCCACGTTTTTCTTTCTATTCTTTATAATCTTTATGATTCTATGATTGTATGATGAGTACTCATTCGTGGGTTCTCTGATCCTCGCTTATCTCTTTATGTTCAAGTGCTATTCTCTTATGCATCTTTATATAGATGTTCATGTGTGTGTGTGTCGACACTTTCATGAGGTTCCATTATGTTCCAGACATGATCTGATCACTTTGAGATTTCATTATCCAGGACCTTTGTTACCTAGTAGCTTGGCGTCCCAAGACTACTATGGTTTGGTACCTTAGATGTGTAGCTGGCCAGCCTTATCTCTATGTCTGGTACGGTTTCTCTTATCATGACCTCGGATCTGTCTATGCACCTTTCTCTTTTCTTTCTATCCGAGGTTCCTTTATCTTTATGGAACACTTGGTCTATCTTGTATAGACTCTGTAGCAACTTGATTATGTCTCTTCTAGGACGTTTCATTTGGTGCTAAGCTGGTTATGACGTCATTCTTTTCGGGTCAGTGTCTGGCATCTCGATTAGCTTCTCAGTTAGATAGCTTTGTATAATCTTTCTTTGGACGTCTTAATCATATTCTCTTGTCCGAGGATCTTGCCAAGACAATGATGGTTAAAACCATTCTTATCATTCCTTTACTCTTTCTTTATCCAGCTTATAATCTTTCTCCTTTAATGTTTGGATAGTCGGATTCATTTGATCATGCAATCCGTACCTGGCCACTATTTTAATCACCCATGTTTTGGCTCAAGGTCTTTGAATTCGTGGGAGAAAGTAATACTCCTATCCAACATATATTCCCAATCCTCTTATGAGGTTCCATCTTAGACGGCACACATATGTATGTGGTGGTTTATTTCAAAATCTCTTAAGATGGTATGTCTGGTTTTAATGACCCGTATTCATTCTTTAGATGGGAATATCTATGCTCACTTATATGGCCTGATGCATATGATCTTATTATATTCTGTACATGTAAATTCATTATGTCCCCAAGCTTATAGACTTTATAGTCTCATCCTTATAGGTAATGGCTTTCATGGCCGATCATTTATATGTGATGGCCTTTCTGGCCGGTTATGGCCTTTGCGGCCAGGCCGTTGTCTCTCATGGTCTCTTCGGCCTCTTTGGTCGAGTCATGGACTGTGTGCGGCCAAGGCTGCACTATGCAGACAAGTCACGGCCAAGTCGGGCCAAGTGTTTATAGGTGATAGCCTCTTTGGTTTGGCCGTTTGTATCATGGCCTTTCTTTGGCCGGGTAATGGCCAAGCCATATAACATGGTCTTTAGACCATAGTACACGAACTTGTAGTATTGATCATGGGTTTATCCTCTCTCCCCCTCATGACCATACTATAAGGTCGTGGTGCTTTGGGATTATTAAGCCTAATAGTTTCCCTATGTGTACATGTTTCACAACGTGAGATCTTTACGGGATAACTCTGTGCCTTTACAATTTCTTTGCATCAAGTTTAAACTTTAGGATGGCTAATCCTATCTTGCCATATAGTGTAATTTCGTGGGCTATGTCATGATAGTCACCACCTCTCTTGCCTCTTATCATACTGATCTTTGTAGCATAGTTTTAAATCAGTAGGGATCATTGGTATAGTTTTCGATCACTTTCTTTCAAGGTCTTTAGGCGATTTTTCTTTCAAAATCTGAAGAAACTTGTTTCCTTCTAGTTTGTCCATTGTTTCTTATTTTGGAAACCATTCATTATAACTTCAATGGACCACGTTTTCTTTGGGTGTATATAATGCCTTATAGGCAAATGCCTTTAGCCATAGTTTCTTTACTATGCTTACTATACCATTCAGATTCTTTCTTGGTTTTATGCCCTTTAGGCAATACTTTAAAACATCCATATGTTCAAGTAAGATCAGGCAAGATTCAATAAACTTAAAACCAATTCCATTATATATAAAATCGTGAATGATCCTTAGGTTAAAACATAATTGCAATCATAAAGCAATAAGACTAGTCGTATCGAAATTTGGTCTCTGCCAGAAGCAGTCATGCGATTAGGTCAGTATAAGTGGCGAAGCCTTAAACAAGACTAAAATTTTCGGCCACAAGGTCTCAGCATCGAGACTGTCTTAAACAAGACTGAGTTGTACTCATCCATGACTTTGTAATTCAAGAATCTTAGATTCTTCTAGTCATTTCTAGCCTTTGGAAGCAACACCGTTTTATGGTGGTAATTTCTATGCTGTGAAGCATACCCAAAGTCTAGTGGATTTTCCATAATGATGTACTGATCTTTTAGACTTTCAACGAGATGATGGAATATTGTACCAATTCATTCTCATTGTTGTCCTTGGTGATTGTATCACCAAGTCCCTTTTCGATATCTAAGTCACATTGTCATTTAATATTTAGGTTCACAATGTTGTCATGTAGCCGCATGATATTTAACAAGCTCGGCCACAAACAAGTCCTTACGCATCTATGAAATCAATCGATCATGGTGTGAGTCAGGTCACACGGCCATGTTTTGTGATGCTTAGACCTCACGACCATCTTAGTGTGATACAGCAATCTTATAGATTGGTTCATGTTATAATCTGGTTTATATATTCATCGGATATAAGGCCATACGGCTTTGCGATGTAATGCTTTAGACTTTCACGATTATTATGTGATACAACGATCTTAAGGATCGGATCATGATGCAGTCCGGGTCATGTGACTATCCGGATGCTAGGCTATACAGCCACTTAGATATGTATTAAGCCACACGGCTTTGTAATGTGATGCTTTAGATCACACGACCATATTAGTGATACAGCGATCTTAAAGATCGGTTCATGAGATATGCAAACAAGGTCGCATGATCATTCAGATATGATGTCTCTCTAGACCATACGGTCATATATTGTGATGCCTTAAGCTTCACGGTATTTATGTGATACATCAATCTTATGGATTGGATCATTATGCAATCCGGTTTCTATAACCATCCGGATGGTAGGCCATACGGCCATATACAATAGGGGATTATAAGTGTTTTCAATCCTTGCATAGTTGTATATCTATTAGGTAATCTAGCAACCTAACTCTCATTTGATAACAAAACCTTTTCAATCTTTTAAAGTTTTAAGGTTTCAAGGCCTTAGGATCTTTAAATTCGAATTTAGAGTTTTCTAATAACATCTCGAGGTGATCAATCAAAACACTCAAGTTTCAAATTAAAACCGATTTACTAATTTAGGGTTTTAGGGATTTCGAATACTTTGATCTTTGATCAAGGGATTTGATTTGAGATTCAAAAAACCTTTTAAGGCTCTGATTTTAATTGATCAATGGATCAATCTCTTTCTTAGGTTTAGATCGAACTTATAGAGCTTCGATTTACTCATAGGGTATTGATCTATTATCCTATGGCTTTCAGTTTTAGATATTATCTTTTAGGGTTTCAATCTTTACAAGACAACCAGGTTCAATTCATGTTCTCAGAATTAGGATTACCTTTGTCTTGCAGATTGTAGAAACCGGACCTCCAAGATGGGCTGATAAACTCGGACGCGAGCTGGATGGACGCTGCCTCCTATCGGGTCGCGGGTTTGCTTCCTTTGCGAGCTGGTTGATTGGGAACTCGAGCTGCTGTGATGTGAATCGTGAGCTGGCTCTGTTCTGAACAGGAAGCTGAAATCGTCTAGGATCAGGAACGCCTTATGGCTGGGCTGATCGAATGCTGACGAGCTGGAACGCGAGCTAGAACGAATTAGGGTTCGTCGGGATTAGATCTTGCACAATTCCTCTCAGCTCATGAAACAAAACAGGGGTATTAGATTACATGAACTTCATAATCTAAACAAAGTATCATCAATAACTGGTTATGATAAACTTATCTTTCACAAGATTTGAATTTGGATAGAAAATCTTGTTGGCTCGGATTAGGGTTCCAAGAACTTAAGTCGGCGCCGTGTATTGTTTCTGCGAGTGTGGGCGCGTCTGAGATCGGATCGACGAACGGTTTGCGGTGGTAGATTCGTCTCGTCAGAGCTTCATTTGATATGTGGCTCGTCGTCTGGTTCGTCGGGGTTGGAGAGATCGATCGATTTGAAGTTCCGCCTGATTTAGGGTTTATGTGTGACGGATTTTGGTTTATGGTTTTGTCTCAGGTATGGAGACTATCGTGCGATAACGTGTTTGTAAAAGAAGGGTTTGAGACTGAATATTTCGTGTGTGTATTATTAATGAACAAAGGGGGTTCCTTATATAAGGATTACAAGATAGGATAAATGGAAAGAGTACTTATCCTAATCCTACTGAAATAGGAAATATACTAATACATAAAAGGAAGATAACATCTATATAGGAAAAGGAAAGGTTTCCTTTCTCTCAAGCTTGTGGCCGCCTCTCTCTCTCCTGAAGTCGGCTCTCTCTCTTCTCTTGGACACGGCCGCGGCCGGGTGGGCTGGTCGTGGCCGTTGGGCCTCTTCTCTTCTTGTCTTGGTTAATGGAACATCAACACATGTTTTATAACAAGGAAAAGGAACTAACATGATTCCATTAGGACAGG